>NC_060952.1:20884970-20888237 GCF_022045245.1 Lucilia cuprina
AGACATAGACTAGACATAGACTAGACATAGACTAGACATAGACTAGACATAGACTAGACATAGACTAGACATAGACTAGACATAGACTAAACATAGACTAGACATAGAGTTTATACAGTTTCATCATTATCAATGCTAGTCCTTACACGTCCGTATTCATTTATCTATGCACGCACTTATGTGTTTCTGCATACTTATGTACATTTCGCTCATTTACAAGAATACTGGTATAACTCAAAATTTTGTTTTTATTTTTAACTGTATATTATATTTGGCGTATGAATGATTTTTTGGTGCAATTGTAAAATTTTAACTTCATGTTTTTCATATGTACTTTTGTGATGAAAATATGAATATGAATGCACATATGTATGTAGTTTAAATTTATATTATGTTTAAAAATCAGATAATTTCTTAAACGTCATAATATATTTAGAGTAATTTTTCTAGAAACGACAGTCTGAAATTATATCAGTCTTGTAATAAATGACCAATATGTTAATGTGTGGAAATGTACATTTATCAAAAGTGGATGTTGGTATATTTACCAACATTAACATTTGAATTTGATTTCCTTTATGACTGCAGGTATGTGTGTTTTTCTATTAACTAAACTAAAGCTATATGCATGTTGTGAGTATGTGCAAGAAAAACAAAGAACAATTACAATAATAACAGTAAAAACAAGAATGAACGACAATAATAATGACAACATTACCATTATCATCAAATGTTGTCATCATTGTAGTCATCATCATCACCATCATAATAATTTACTACTACAACAAAACAAAACAATTACAGTTTTACAAACACGCAAACTACAATACTACCACCACCATGATATTGCGAGAGAATGTCATTATTTGTCAGAATCTTGGCGAATGAATGAAAGGATGCATGTGTGTATGACGTTGATTTAACATTTATGTTAAAAATGTATTTTTAACTTCTAATGTTTATCTAACAAACTGACTTTCATGTACTATACATACATAAGTACATGTATATATGATAAATGAAAATTTACAGGTTTGAAAGAGTAGTTTTGTGTTTGTGCATTTGTGTATGTTTATTCAATGACAAGTTTTTTTTTGTGTATTTGTGCATTCAGTTCTTATACCTTTTGTATCTACATATTTTTAAATAGCGATTTTTAAAACGGAAAAATCTACATTTATAATACAACTTACAGAGTGCAACAAATGGGAGTGATTAATTCAGTGGTATTAAGGAAATTCCTTTAATAGAGATTATTTCTATATAGATATCTCATATAAAAAGCAGATTAATAATACTGTTTAAAACATGTTACAATTATAAATACACCTCTATAGGAAATTCCCTTTCAGGACAGAAATAAACTACATACATATGTATTTATGTATGTTGCACATTTTCCCTCAATTGCATGTCGACGCTTTCATCGCTGTCAGTTTTTATTAAACCTCATCATATTGTATTTATTTTCTCTATTTTACATTTTAAAGTTGCAAGTGTTTCTCACTGCTTTACATCCGTTAATGGTAACATTTGTGCAAAATTCATTCATTCTTAATACTTATATTAAAATGTATGATTTTTGTATGTTAGAAAATATGTACATTAGGGTAAGAACTTTTTGCAAATATCAAAAAAAAAAAAAAAAAAAAAAAAAACATAGAAATGCCTTGTAGAATGATTTTAACTTTTTCGCGATAGTGAAATTGTTTCAATACTGGTTTTCATTTATATGAAAATATCTAATTAAAAAATTTTGCCTAAAAAAATTATTACCCTAATGTACATATTTGTAGATATTCCATTATTTCACAAGAAGTTTTTAGTATTGCCATTCAACTTTCTTTGTGAATGACATATTATTTTGTTATATTTCAGTTTAGTTTTCATTATATTTAGATTGCTCGGGTTCATTTTTTGAAGTAGGGTGTTCAGAACAGTTTTTCTTTGAAAATTATGATTTGTAAAGAAGTAGAATAACACAGACAAACGAAACAATTATTTGAAAAAACTTGTAAAACTTATCTGAATACACAAATTTTTAGGTGCTAAAACCGAGTTTGATATCGGTTATCCCTTAGCTCTCAATTTTTTTCGTAATAGGATATTGCAAATTGAATTCATATATTACGGAAATTTAATGTAATTTTTAAAATATATTTCCATTAAAGAATTAGTTTATATGTCATCATATTATTGCTTATTTTTTTCTGAATCGATTTATAACAAAATAATATTTCTTTATATATATTACAGAAATTACAAACAGAGTGACAAACTTATAATATAATGAAGGGTAACAGATTCATTGATTATAATAAACCAAAAATTGCTTTAATCCTTAACAGAAATAGAGCTTTGTAATGTGGTTTCACAGTGGACATCTACACGAATGTGGAAGTAGTAGTTGTGGCAATAATAGAAACTGAAACTGTAGTGTGTGCGGTTTTGATTATGACGATTGGTATTCAACTATACTGGGATTACTATGAATGACCCACAGATAAAGGTCGATTACAGTATAAGTAGAAATATAGACACATACTCACTCTCCGATACAAACATTAAAATATAAAAATGTTTTAAATGCCATTGGCAAACAATTGTAAGCAGTTGTAATTTTTGTTGCTGCTGTAGATTGTACTTCATATGAATTTCGTTTATTCGTTCATTCACTCAGTCATTCAGCGAGCCATTGTCTGTGTTATGTATATATTTCAATAGTGTACATTTTAACGTCCAATTACCACCCTCTTATTGTATAAAAGGGTTATGCAACTTTCTTTAACCACAATTTCAATAGATCTTTAATGTGGCTGAAATATTGATCAAATGATGAAGAGACTGACAATTTGAGCATGCATTCAATATATTAGGACGTGAATGAGCCTTTCTGTTTTTTTTTCGAAAAACATAATTTATACTATTTACCACTACAAATAAACACATACTATTGGTATAAAATAGTGTACAACAACTACTTCAGGTTTGGGGAGAAAGTTATTTCCTTAAATTACTTTTTAAGATTTGAGGCTCATAATAACATAGACTAGACATAGACTGGACATGGACTAAACATAGACTAGACATAGATCAGACATAGACCAGACATAGACTAGATATAGCCAACACATAGACTAGACATAGATTGGACATAGACTAGACATAGACTAGACATAGAATAGACATAGACTAGACATAGACTAGGCATAGACTAGGCATAGACTAGACATAGACTAGACATAGACTAGACATAGACTAGACATA
>NC_060952.1:20888337-20922111 GCF_022045245.1 Lucilia cuprina
TAGTCTATGTCTAGTCTATGTCTAATCTATGTCGAGTCTATGTCTAGTCTATGTCTAGTCTATGTCTAGTCTATGTCTAGTCTATGTCTAGTCTATGTCTAGTCTATATCTAGTCTATGTCTAATCTATATCTAGTCTATGTCAAGTCTATGTCTGGTCTATGTCTAGTCTACGTCTAGTCTATGTCTAGTCTATGTCTAGCCTATGTCTAGTCTATGTGTTGGCTATGTCTAGTCTATGTCTAGTCTATGTCTAGTCTATGTCTAGTCTATGTGTTGGCTATGTCTAGTCTATGTCTAGTTTATGTCCAGTTTATGTCTATGTCTAGTCTAGGTCTAGTCTATGTCTAGTCTAGGTCTAGTCTATGTCTAGTCTATGTCTGTTCTATATATAGTCATCCTTCTTTATAATTTTTAAATTAAGGTTTAATATTACCTAATATTATTCCTTATATTAACGTTATTTCATTCAAGGACAACTACTAAATCAAACAGAATTTATTTTCCACTGCATTCCCCCAACCTCACATTTTGCGCAATTATATGCTGGCTGTTAGTGGTAACAAATAGCAGAAAAAAATTAAAAAATAAATAAAACAAAAACTATCCATACGCTTGTATAATAAACTTTACCTCACAGTTGTGTAAATATCCAAGAGATATTTGATGGAAAAAATACAAAAGACGTTGCTCTCCAAAACCGTTGAATGAATAGATTGATGGTTGTTGTTGTAGTTATTGTATAATGGTAGTTTTAACATTGACCTTGACTTATGCAAATATAGATTTTTACGACGAATGAAGGACTTGTAGAGTAAGTACATGCTTGAAGTAAACTGGGGAATACTTTGCAGTGTAAGAAATATTGTGGTGGATATTTTCAAAAAAAAAAAAAAAAAAAAATGAAATAAATCAGTATATTTTTATCGTTGTCAAGTCGTTCTTTGTTGATCTTATTGAACCGAAGAAATAAAGTTAAGCTTTTAAGAATAATCATTAATCTTTTTTTTTTCGTTTAATGAGTAAAATTTATATCATCCAAAGTCATATTATCAAATTGCCAATTTTAATGTAGAGCTAAGACTCAGCTGAGTGACCCTTATCATATGTTTCTGTCACAGTTACATACATGGTCATTGTTTTGTTTATAACACTTTGAATAGTTTATTTAATTGTAATTTATTTACTGTAATTTTTAACACATTACTACTACACGCTTGAAATTTACTATAAAGCACAATTTATTTATAAAAACTATTAAAAATTAATTTTATAATTCTAAAAAAAATTTGTTTTGAAATCCAATAAATAAAAGAGTACATACATAAACTTCTGTTTATTTTCTTAAGTTATTCTGCTAAAAATTTTAAACTTATCAACACAATACGTACAATACTAGCTAGTACTAGCATGTAATTTATAGAGATCATTATTATTATATATTTTATTATTGTTGCTGATGTTGTTGTTATTACTGTCCTTTAAGTCAAATGCACCCATACATAGAACAACAGTCAAAACCAGACAAATAAACAAACAACATGACTTACATGACTTTTCCAAATTGTAGGTACTTTGTTTATAAATACACATACGAATACACACACAAATGGTAACTAAATATATCCTGTATATATGTTTTAAATCCCGCTGGTCCTTCAGATTTGTGTATATTTTCACAAACTTACACACTTTCTTGTTTTGTTTACCTGAGCGAAGAAGTTTAAACTGCAAAAGGAAACCATTTGTAAAAAAAATACAAACACTAACATTCACTTGTACACATATTTACCGAACTAAAAACCAACAAAACCAATACAAAGCTAGAAAACTCATAGATATGCAAACCCCCCACACACACACACGCAGGTGAAGCAAATCTTCATCAGATATAAAATATTGTTGAATGCAATTTAAATAAATATATTTGTGTTTGTGTGTGTTTTTGAAACTCTCACTTCCCTGTATGAGTTTTTATATATGAGTATGAATAACAAGATGGATTATTAGGGTATAATAAATTTTTAAAATGTCATAGTTTAACTTTAATTTATTATTTTATTTCCCTAATTTTTTATTGTAAAATTTACTTTTTTATCAAAAATGTGTCTTAAATCTGAGAAAATTTTCGAAATCCGACTTTTTGTTTTAGTAAAAATGTCTATTTTATTCAAATTTACATATCTGCACCATGCAATTGTAATATATACGAAGTTGTATGAAATATTTTTGTAAAATTAAACAAATCTTATTTAAAGATATATTACAACAGGTTTTTTTTACTTTTACTTTACGTATTATGCATGAAATTTTCGTAAATATTATGAAAAAAGTAGTTACAAATTCTTTAACTCATCTCAAAGTTACAGCATTACCACCGTATTCATAAATGCTTTATAAAGTTATTGTTGGTTTATTATAGCTTTTTTTATGGGGAAAATTCTTGATAAATCATAATATTGTTGTTTTTATCCATAAGAAAATATATTTCAACAAATAGATACCATTCTACTAATTATAACCACATCTTTATCTTTATCCACATTCTTTTTTGTTAACTAGATTTTGGGTGATACTAAGGTCTAAAAGACTTATAGAGTTGGTGACAATCTTGTTTAGAGTTTGTGGTGGTAGAAGTGAATGGAAATAGTTGTTGTATCTTTGAGTTAGTTACTGTTTGTTGTACAAAAATTGAGATTGTAAAACATAAAGAAATTGAGATAGTAGGGGTTTAGGGAAATAGTTTTTATCGCCATATTTCATCGAAATGAGAGTTTGTCTTGAACTATTCAATGGATAATTAGTCAAACTATAAATAAGCTTTAATCTGCTATTCAATTTTGTTCATACCCTTTATTTAGGAATGCTTATGAAAAATATTGTTTATAACACATACAATCGTACCACTAACCGAAAAACATTTATAAATAAATGTTGGTTTTACATTTACAAACAGGAAAACAGCTTTAGGATATTTTAAATAACGCAAATGATTATCATTTGTTGTAATCGTAGTTCTCGTTATTGTCACACATATCCGTTTTTGTCTGAATGAACTATTACACCGGTTCTGTACAGATTAAATACAGTTGGTTGGCCCTGTTGGTTGTGTATGGATGGTTATGATGATAATAATGCTTTCATACTATTTACTCACAACTAAGAATGTAAGTTCAAAGTAGATGAAATATAGTTAACTTGTGCTTGCTAAATAGTTTGGTTTGTAGAATGCTTGTTGGTTGGTCGGTCGGTCAGTTGGATAGTCGTTAGATTGTTTGGCTTATTTTGTATTGTTGTATTTATTTATTCTTATGCGACATAAATAATTAGTAATAATGACACTGCACTTCTCTACACTCTGCTGAGAATATTTAAACATTTATTCAGTTTCATTAAATGACCCTTTCTACTGCAGCTGTACAGTTAAACAAACTTATATGCCTTTAATTGCCGGGTTATTTAATAAGTTCAATATTTGTTTAGTTGAATGTTGAGCCCCGTTGGGCTCAGGTTATTGTGCAAGTGACATGGGTCAAAGCAGGTGGTTGGTTTATTGCTTTACTTTACCACGAGCAATAACATAAACCAACAACATATTTATTTGATTGAATTTTAATTTAATTCCATTCGAATAAATGTTTTGTGGCTATAAATTTACAATTCACATGATAAATTATCTAAATATATTACAACATTCTGTTGTCTTAGTAGTTATTTGTTGGTCATATGATAAATTTCAATTCTATTAACTGAATTTGCATATTATGTGCGTATTCTACTTTCTATATGTTGGTTAATTTGTATTTTATTAAAATAATTTGCTCTAAATGCTCAATTTAATCGTATAAATTTTATGTTTAAATAGAAAATAATAAATAAATTCAGATAGTTTTAACTATAGCAATACAAATCAATTAGTTAAATGTTGGTAATTTTAAATGATTTACTAGGAGTTTTATAATATAATATGCCACAGCCTTATGTTCGTAACCGCAATTATACATATGTCACACAATGATTAAGGTAATTTTATTTTATTAAACAATGGTTGGCAATAAATTTATAAGATCACTTAGAAAACTGAAAAAATAGTCAGATTTGTTTTCATGTACTAAAGACGAAAAAACGAAAAAACAAAATTTTTTTGAAAAGCTTCTCAGTTGCCTACCAGCGATTGAAAATGATGATCCAAAAATATTCTACAGAAATTTTAAAATTTCAAATTTGCAAAAGTTTTAAGACCCAATTTTAAAAAATCTAAAATATTTAATTTTTCATAAATCAGGATTTTCAATGGCTGGTAGGGAACTGAGCACCATTGGCTACATTTTCTATTACAGGGAAAAGTTTATTTACGTAAGTAAGTTACCTTTCAAACTCATTGATTTTTAATGTAAGTTTTTGCTGACAATTACAATTTGAATCTATTTTCTATAGAAATAGTTACGATTAAACCACCCTTTGTATAATATAATTTTCTACAGAAAAATTAATCACAATTTGGCTACATATTTTTAGAAAATCTAATCAGATTGACTAAAATTTAATTTAAAAAATTTTAGGACATTTTTATAAAAAAAATTATCACAATTTTTCTATTTTTCTTAATTTTTTATAGAAAAACTTTGCTGATATTTTTAGGAACTACTTTATTATAGAAAACCTAGAAAAAGTAGTCACGTTTTGATGATCTTTCTTACATAGTCCTACACCCACCTTAAGGTATATCAATCTGTCCGGGTGGGTGGTTGTCTATGTAAACAAAACTTATTGAAACTTATTGAAAATAGTTGAAAACGGTCCGTTATTTCAGTTACTACCGGACTTTCCGATTTGGACTTTTTATGACATGTCTCTCCAAAAATCGGTACAACTAAATACAAGTAACACAAAAATTTCTTAAACGTCCAAATTTGAATGAGGATCTGCCCATGTTTGACCCTAAAAAAGCATCTTTTAGAAAATAAGGTTTTCATTAAAAATTCCTTAAATACTTCTTAATAACCATAAAAGTTTTTTATGGTATAGGGTATTATGTGGGCGGTAATGACCTACTTTCTTATTTGTTAAAAGAAAAAGTGGTCACAATTTTTATAAATTTTCAAAATTTCTATGTCTAACTAAATATTCTATAGATAATCTTAATTTGTCAAAATTTTGTATAAAAAGAAAGTCTCAAGGGTAAGGTTTAAGTTAAACACATAATCTCTGAAAAATTTTATATTTTTTTTTACTGAAATATGTTGAATATTGCTATTTTTGTATGTAAGCTTTATAATAATTTTTCATAAATTATCTTAAAGTTTATTTAATGCGATAAACTTTTAAAATCATGACACCTATTCCAACAAATGCATTATCCATGCAGTAAACATAAAGCATTCATTCACTCCCTAAATGTTGTTTGACAAAGTAAAAAATGCCTCTAATATTTTAAACATGATCTTACATAAAATCCCAACTCTTAACAAAAATAATATTTGCGTGACAAAAATAACAAAATATTATAGATAAAAATACAATTTTTTTTAAATAAACAAAAATATAATTTTATTTAATTTATGCTCTTTTGTCTCGACAAAACAAGAATTATTCTTTGCCAAAAGAAAAAGGGAAACCAACAAAAAATTTGCAAACAACTTTGTAGTATAATTTAGCTACTAGTATTGAGAATAAATTCTAATACAAACACATATAAAAAGATTCTAACACACAAAGAGAGACACAAGCACAGCATTATCAGGAAAAAAATAAAACAAACAAATAAAATAATATTAGAAAGTGAAGAAGGAAAAAAGGGGGAAAAACAAACAAGCTACCAAAAAGCCATCAACAACAAAGTAAAAACCCCAACATAAAATAACAAAACGTTAGAAAAATACTGCAAAAAAAAAACAAACAAACAAAAAACTCTGTAAACAACTACAGTAGAATTCCAATTAACAGGATTTTGTTTGGCCAAAATAAAGTAACTAAATTCAAGTGTTTTTCTTTAATTTGGGGTTTTAAGGATTCTATGTTAGCAACACATACATACATACCTATGTGGTGGTTTCATTCAACAGCAACAAACACCTCACACACGTAAACAAAATAGAACAAAAACACTTGTAATTTTCAAAAAGAAAATCCCAACAAAATAAACAAATTCCGCGGGCGTATAAAATACATTATTTATGTTTTATTTTATTTCATTTTATTTGTTTGAACTTTTCTTTTTGCTGTTTTATTTTTTTTAAATCAAAATTTTTGTGCGTATTTGTATTAGTAAACACATATGCATAGTCTGTGATGTGATATGCGTGTGTTTTTAGAATCCCAGCAGTTATATTTGTGATCTTTCAAGGTTAGCCTTAGGAGACTTTTTAGTCAATTATATATAAATTTTAAACCATTTTTTACTCTGATTTTCTTTACTACAACATATTTTTTTCTTTTTTTTCCTTTTAGGTAAGTCACTGATCTGTTAGTTACCATTCTGTATTTTATTATTACTTTTTTACAAGAGGCCTATATTTTTCGATGTTCTGAACGGATTTGTGTACATGTCTTTCGACGTAAAAATACCACTATAGAGCCTTTTTCAAAGCGGCATAAAGCCAAATCATTCCAGATTAGATTTTTTTATCCTGCATTTGCTCTTTCATAAGAAGTATACAAAGTTTAAATAATTTAATTTCTTTATTGGTTCATTTCTTTTTCGCTTCCAAATTGATCTGGATTTTTCTGAACTTTACACTACTTTAAATCATTTTGGCTCTGTGGCCAAAAGAATCAAAGCATTTAACTTTAATGTCTGCTTTTCTTATTGATGTCTTTGGTACTTTCCAAAGTACAGTAGGACCTTGATTATCCGTGATTCGATTATCCGACAACATCAATTATCCGTGATGGAAAAATACTTTTTTTGCATCGACTTAATTTTAATTTGGATTGACTTAAATTTTTCAGCATCGTTTAACCGTGATAACCTCTATTATCCGTAATTATAAGCAAAATTCTTTTTTTACAATCATGAACAATTAGAACAAATCAAAAAGGGGAGTTCCCGTAAAACGAAAATACTAAATTGGAAAATAAGAGACAAACAACATTAAACGATTATTTTTAGAAATTATATAACATGAAATCCTTATCTACTGTTTACTGTTATCTGACAAATTTTTTTTTTATATTTGAATCATTTATGAATATAAAACCCTTGAATTATTTCATTTTTATATAAATATGTACATATTCATTTATTAATTAATAAAAATATCTATTAAAAAAGTAGAAAAAGTTGGCACTTAATTAACTGGGAAAATCGATTTTATATAATGCTTCCGGTCCCGACCATCACGGAAAATCGAGGTCCAACTGTATTAGTAATACTTTGTTACCGATCCAGTTTTTAATTTGGGTCAAGTCTTGAAATTCCGTGGGGATAAACTTTCAGATCTCGTTACAAATGTGATAAGCCGACTCTTCTATACTTAGATAGTGGTTCACTTTTTTGGGCGAATAACTTAAAAACGATGCGTTTTAATGTTCTTAATTCGATCATTTTTTTTTAAAGATCCTCAGTTCCATACCAGCGATTGAAAATCTTGATCTCAGGTATAAACTTATTATATTTCTGAAATCTTGTCGCATTTACACCCAAAATTCCGTTATATTGAGCTTATCGCTTGAAAAATAATAAAATTGTTAGTGTATTTCTGGTCAAAAAACTACTTTTATTGTATTATAAGGGGCAAATAAATTTCAAAAAAATTTGAAATGGACTAAACCAAATGCCAAACAAATTTTACTAACTTAAAATAATATTGTGGACCAAAAATATTTTACAAAAATTTTAAAATTATGTTTGCGTAATCAGCTAAAAATTACAGAATTTTTAAGACCCATTTTAAAAAAATATAAAATATTTTATTTTCAAAAATTACACTGAGATCAGGTTCGAACGCTGGTAGTGAGGATCATTCCAAAAAATAAAAATTTTTTATTTTCTTATTTTATAGTTATATTTGGACTAGCTTTTACATAAAAGTATGAATCAATTGTCCTATTCATAATCAATGTCGTATTATTGGAAAGTTGAATGTCATAAACATTTTTCAAAACAAATCAAAAACAAAACAAAAATACGACATATTACGATACAACCACTGATTGTGAATTGGACAAATATTTTATTTTTTTTTTTTTATACATCTGATATTGACTAGTGTACATACCACTAACTTCTAATTTGTTAGACAGACGTTCTAGACATATTCAACACAATGTCAATTACCAGGTTATGTATTGAATAACTACTAAAATTTGGTTTGCTGGGAAATTTAAAAATGTTATATTTATGTCTCTATATGTATGTATTTATGTGAATTGCTTTAAAATGTTTGCGAATATTAAACTAATGTTACTCATCCGCTTTAAGCTTAAAAAAATAATATGTTTAGATTTGTTTGTTTGTCAAGGTAGTTGTGTTGAATTTATAAAATTCTGTTAGTTGTTTCGATTTTATATATTCTTTTTTAATCTAAAAAGATTTTTAAGAGGTTTATTTATGTAGAAAAAGAAAAACAGTTAAATACAAGGTTTCACGTACATTTACGCTGACTTTAAAATATGATTCTCAAACGTTTAATAGCAAAATAAGAAATTTGCACGAAATAACATTAATTTCGATGAAAAAGGTATTAGTTTAAAAATATTTATAACTTGAAAATAATTATATTTGTTTGTGTAAGGTAAAAACAAAATTTGTTTTATTATACGATTATGGGAATGTTATAAAATTTTTAGAAAAATGTGTATAATTTTTAAATTTTTTACTACATACCAGAAAGCTGCATCGCACAACCCTCATTAATTACCAGGGTTTTTATAATTAAATCTATCAGATATTATAAGCACATACTTACATAGTATTTACATAAATGTACATATGTGGAATATAAAAATAGCTTGATTTAATTTCTCTTTTAATTAACACAGTAGAGGATTTGGTGAAAAAATTTAATAAGCATCTACAAAAGCTTCATTATTTTAATAACCTTAGCCTTTTATACTTGAGAAAAATAATAAATTGTCATATTTTATGTTTTGATTAAAAAAAAAGAAAAAAACTCCTTTTCAAAATATATTATATAAATTTTTTTATTTCACCTAAATCAAGCGCCTTATTGTTGTGTTATCCTGCTGCTCAGTTGTTGCTGTTTATGCGTCGGCTGTGATAATTCTTTTTGTTACATTTTTTTAATTTAAACACATTATTCAAATCTCTTATATGTATTGTAATTACCTTTTTTGTTGGTTTATCATTTTAGTTAACTCGAAATGTTTACGTTTATTTTTATACTCATATTTCTTTTTAAATCCCTTCATCACTTTATTAATAACATATAAAAGAATAGATAGCGCAAAAGGTGCCTTGTTAATTTGCAAATGTTTCTCTACCCAGTTGGTAATTGTGTCTTTTGATGACATTGTTAGATGAGATTCATTACATAGAAGTAATCAGATTGTAAGATTTTACCGGCAAAATAATTTAATATTTTTTAAGGGAATAAGTGACAAATTCTGTAGAGATTCTAACAATTCATGAACTAATAACATAAGATGTTTCAAAGAAATTTTCTGACTGTTTCCATATGAACAATTTTGACATCCATTTAAATATTTGTGGGCATGGTATCTCCGCGCTCCTCGTATATGTATCTTGAAACCATTACATCTAGAGTTCTCACATTTTTAAGAGAAAACATAAAAATTTATATGAAAATTTTTAAGTAAAATAGCGTGACTATCAAAAGGTGGTGTAGCACCTATGAATAACATACCAAACTATATTTATGAAACTAATAGACGAACATTCCTCAAATTTTTTACGAACAACTTTGACAATTGAGGGAAATCATGGCAGGACTTGCAATAGTGGGCGTGGCACCCTTACCAATTAAAAACAAAAATTCGATCTAATGAGAGGAGGTTTTGATAAATTAAGGTTTTGAACTTGGACCTCATGATGTCCACCAGGAGCGTGGTCAGAGGCCCGCAAGTTATAGCACTTCAGATATATTAAATGTTTAAAAATACCGTATTTTCTTTCTAAGTGTTAATCTAATGTCGGTGATCTATTCTGAACTACAAAGTTAGGCTTATTTGTCTTGTCAAAATTTTAACCCAGTTCTTTGATTTCCTGATTTTGTTTAAAAATTATATGCATTTCTATTTAAAAAAAATCCAAAAAAATTTTTTGTTACTTTTTTAAGGAAAAAGCACTATTTTTTCTTTTTAAGTTATCTTAAAATTTTCTAAAAAGATGTTTAAAAAATGTATACTATTTGAAACATTTTCGTTAATTTATAAATTTTTAAGTAATTTAAAAATTCATAAAATAATTTTTTAAAAAATCAAAAGTCTCCATATATTTCTAAAAAAGTTTTGAAAAATTCCAAAGAAAACTGCCTATATTTAATAAAAAAAATTTTCTTGTGATCAAAACTAATATCAATAAAAAAATTAAATATATTTTTCATATAGATTTTTAATAAAGCAAACAATATCCTTATTTGAATAATAATTTTTGCTGAAGAGTTTATGGATTTCAGAAAAAAACGTGTCTATACATACATTCTTACCGGAATTACAAAAACAAACATCCGTTCAGACACACACACACTCTCTCCTATACATGAGTGTTGAATAATGAAGTGTTGTTGTTATGGTAGTTGATAAAGTTATTTTTGTTGTTGTTGTATGATGTTGAATGACTGAATGAATAAACGAGTGAAGAGTGAATGTTTGACTGAGTGACTAAAAGAATGCATGCATGTTTTATGTCAAAGATTATAATAAACTCAACTGTAATAATAAAAAAACACATTACAACAACATACACTACTACAAGTATAATATTTAAGAAGATTTTTTCTTTTGCTGTAATATGGTTTGTTTTACCCATCACCTTCGTGAGAACAATATATATAAGTTTGTCATTTCGTTTGAAACTTCTTTAATATTTTATATTTTCCGACCCTATAAAGTGTATATATTACGAGTCCTTATAGATGGGTCTGTCTGTCAGTTTGTCGGTATGTCTTTATGTGTCTTGAAATCAGTTTTTTAAAGACTACAGATATCTTCGGCAGCCAAATATTCAACAATTCTTCAGACAAGCTTTCGAGAATTTTATATTCATCATTGTCGGTTCATAAATATCGGTGATAGGAGCAAAAATCCGAGACAACCTCTGAAAACATCATCAAAAATTAACATTTTTGTGCATGCTAAGACAGACACCAAGATCACACTTAATCGTAAGTATGTGTGTTGTAATTGGCTAGCAACATAAAATTAAGCATGTAGATTCCGCATTAAGTGGAATCTTTGCGCTTTTTGATTCGGGCATGTAGAGCCCGAATTAAATGAAAACCGTTATAAGGAGAATTTTTGGTACTTTTTCACAGATCAAAAATATGTACCCGCCTGGTACCAAATTCACACCAAAGTGTTTATAACTTCTCAATAACATCCGTTGACAAAGCATGTACATACGTACCACAACACTAAGTAATGTTGATAACGCAACGTTGACATCATTGCAACAATTCGTTCATCTACAATATTAAACCTAGAAACATGAAGTTAAGCATGTAGGTCCCAAATTAAATGAAAACTTAAACTTATGAAGAAAATTTTTTGTACTTTTTTATTTACTGTTTTGAAAATTTTCTATAAGATTGAACCTAGAAATATAAAACTGTTTTTATTTTTTCGTTTTTATTGTAAAATTAGTACTAAGACTAAAAATATATACCCGCCTGGTACCAAAATCACACCAGAGTGTTTATAACTTCTCAATAACATTCGTTGTTAAAGCATATACATATGTAGGACAACACTAAGTAATGTTGACAATGCAACGTTGTCATTATTGCAACAATTCGTTGTCAAGTTCTAAATTGTATACACAAACATGGTAAGCTCACTATTGACAACAACACAACATGGCGAAGGGTATTTAAGATTCGGCAAGCCTAATATAGAACTTTTACTTGTTTTTTTTTTTGTATAAGAAGTATAAAAGAGAAAGTAATAAACAATAAAACATGTTGAAGCATATTTTAAGGCTTATAAACTTGTTGTTGTTCTCTTTGTTTTTAAAATTTATTTTTTAATTAATCCTTTGTTCTTTTAAGAATTCAAAAAAAAAAAACTGTCTAATGAAATTTGATAAGGGAATACTTTATTTAAATAATTTCATACACATACATAAGTATATATTTCATATGATTAAATCGTTGTTACTTAAAATACTCCTTCTAATACTTTAAGCTTTACACTAAAATATGAAAAAATATAAAAATTCTTATTATTACTTCATATAAACTGTATAAAGTATAATACAATTATGTCTTTAAGAATGAATGAAAGTCATTCATTTAGAATTTTTTTTTTTCGAATGATGCTCGTAATACTTTTGCGGATGTTGTAGGTATTGAGAGCCGTATTAACTTATATTAATGTTTATATTTAACCTAATAATCTGTTATTTCCATGTATATGTGAGTAAGCCTGTTGGCATATGTGTATTAACAAAATGGCACTTGAGTGTACGTGGGTTAAGTATCAGTTTAAAAGTTAATACTGTAGAACAATCAACTGAAATATTTTTAAACGTTATTTTGGCTAAAGAAAATTTCAAGATAAATATCTTTTATTTAAAAAAAATTACATTATTATGTAAACATTTAAACAAACTGTTCCCTTATTTATTCGAATCTTTACCAATCGGTTTATATCGCTTCCATACATGTTAATTAATCAATAAAATGATTGAAGCCCTTTAATGTTTCAAAAACTTTTTAAAAGCTTAAAATTCAATTATGTCATGTGTTTCCATACTTCACCGATTCTACAACTTAAACGAAAATCTTTAGTTTTGAAACTACAAAAGTCAGAATTGGGAGAGTTACGCTTTCCTACCAATTCCGATAAGGTAAGGTAATACTATTACAATGTATTTTTAGTTCCACTGTTGCAAATAAAATTTAATATCAAACTCTTTACTTTTTATCATTATGTTGTTGTTTTGTATTTTTTTTTACAAGTCTTTGTTTTATATTTCGTATTCATGCTGAGCATAACAAACAATAACAAAAAATTATGACTGTCAGGATTATGATAAAACAAAAGCTTTGTCGCTGTATTTTTTACGCGTTTTAAAACGATCTTTCATATAAAGTTTATTCATAAACATACACAAATACAGTAATACTCTAACAAAGTAACAGTATGTATTTATAAGAAGAAAAATAAACCTTAAATATGACAAAATACACATTCACAAAAGCTACAGACACATTTGCAAAGTCATCACTAAACAATTGTGAGTGTCAGGACGAGAGAAGAAAAAGAGTTTTATTTCCAATGTTAACGTACAAATGCAAGGTTGCGTGATGTTGTGTGTAAATATGTATGTATATATCTCAATGTTAGTGAGTATTGATATAGAAATGTACTATATGATTATGAATGAGTGTGATTATATCTGTATGTCTAGATGACTGCCTGCTGTGTTTTGAAGTATTATGTTTTCCCTTTAGTTTTTTTTCCCCCAGAAAACACAGCCTAAACGTATGCTATCAATATGAGTCTGTATTTGCATATGTGTGAGTTTATATTTTTCTCTTTATGGAAATGACATGTTGTGTCACGCGTTTGAATTTTTTTTCAAATTTTTGCTATGTCTTTTGTTTTGTCTTTTGTTATCATTTGTTAAAAAAATATTAAACATCGAAAATAATGATGACAAAAACAGAAGAAATGGAAAAAATATGAAATAATAATTCAGATTGCAACACTCTCATTTATATTCTAACTTGTTTTGTTCGCATTTGTTAGACACAAATACCATTATATTTTTCTTATGTTGTTGCTGGTGTCTGCTTGTGTGCCATTGGTTTTGTTGGCTTAAAAAAGGTTAGAGTGTGTGTGTGTTTGTATAGTATGACTATATGACACTTTGTATGTGTTAAAGTGTATGCGTGTCTGTGTTAAACATCAAATCATCATCATTGTGTCTTGATTATAAATTATGAAATGCAAATAACCTTTTCTTAAGGCTTTATTTTAAAATAATTTTTTACTATTTGTATTAGTATTTTTTTGTTTATTTTCTCTTATGTTATATTTTATTCTACTATGAATTAGTAGTGTTCAAAATTTATAATTTAAGCAATTTTGAAAAAAATATATATAATTCAAGTTGGATAAAAATTTTGTATTTCCCTACTATATTAATAGTCTAGCTACCAATGTTTATTATGCTTTTACATTTGTATATTACTTTTTAAACACGTTAAAATTGTTCATTGTTCTCTTTGTAATTCCTTTTAGCTTGCTTTTAAGTTTTAAATAAACAATAGATACCATGAATGTTAATGAAATACATTGTGATTAATTGTCATAATATTTTTAACAAATAACAATTTTTTGGAATTTTTTAAGTGTGAAATATAAAATATATGTATTATTTAATCTAGTTGAAGTTTAGGAAATTTTATAAAATTTCTTGAAAAGTTTTTTCAACCGTGAATTTAAAAAATAAATTCTACATGACGTATGAATAACATCAGTACTATTAAAATTTATCATACGCACTGTTACGCGTACATATGTATATGAATGGGGTTGTGAAAAAAAACTCCGCAAAGAATAACTCCCCAAAACTAAAACAAAATAACTCCCTAAAACAACAACGAAATTTGTAAATTTATAATGGGGAGTTATTTCATTATGACCCAGCAAAAATTAAATGAAGTATTTCCAAATAAATAACATTTATCACCACTTCAAAAGTAGCACTAAGTGATTTGCTTTACCTTCTGTGGAAGTGATGTTTTAATATTACTACCACTACTGCTACTTCCTAATAAGTCCCAAAAAAGAACATAAAAATTACTTCCTGAGAATGACTTCAAATGTAGTGAAGTAGACCCTTGCTCATGCGAACGGGCGCATCGAATACCTTCTGCTAAGAATGCACTCTGCGCGTATCAAGTGCGGTCGGCCGAATTAATTTAAAATTCGAAATAGTTAGTTAGTAAGTAAGTTAGTTAGTTCGTTCGTTCGTTAGTTTGTTAGTTTGTTAGTTTGTTAGTTAGTTTGTTAGTTTGTTAGTTCGTTAGTCCCTTAGTTCGTTAGTTAGTTAGTTAGTTAGTTAGTTAGTTAGTTAGTTAGTTAGTTAGTTAGTAAGATAGTTAGTTAGTTAGTGAGTTCACTGCTTTACTTAAAAGTGCTCTAATAATGACTTATTTTCTATTAATGCTAAACACTTTACTTATGCATGTTGTATAATTCGAATATCCTTTGCTTATAAAACTGAAATTACGTGTTACGTACTTAATTTCTCTTAAAAATTTATATATTTTTATCTTAAAATTTTTGTACTTCATATATTTCAATAAATGACAGAAAACAGAAAATACCAGTTAACACCAACATGCATCATTAACAGAAGCATTTTTGCCTTCTTCCTCAGAGAAAACATTAATAAAAAACAACCGACAAACTGCAGATAAATTCCAGTCACTGAAAAAAAACGAAACCAAATTGAGTTTAATGTTCTGTACAATAATTGAACAATTTTTAAAAAAATAAAACTCAACACCAAAACGTACATACAATAACAGTTTATTTATTTTTGTTACAAGAAATTATTAAAGGACCATAAGGATATTTAAAGTCTTCATATTTACACAGAAGGGATGAAAAATCAAAAGAAGTGAAATAATATGATAAAAACAAACAAACGACTTAAGCTATAATATTTAGCATTAGTTTCTAAACAATTTTGTTTCCAAATAATTTTTGTTTGTTGAACATGTTTTTAAAACAATTAAATCAAATAGTCTTATCTTGCAGTTTTGTATATTCTCGCTATCATAGAAAAACTCAACCAGCATTTAAAATAAAAAGAAAACATCTGTTAATAGGACTATTAAAACTCACGTTTACAACTGTCATTAAGGCTCTATAAGTACAACGGCAAGTATGTTGTGTGCATGTATGTACATGATAATGATAATAGGGACGATAAGGATAATAACAATGACAGGGTATGAGGAATAATATTTAGGTTTTTTTTTGTATGAAACAAATATTTTGCCACCACAGCTCACGTACAATGGGACAGAAAATTAAAACAGAATCCTTAAACTGGGAATGACATTCATTCATTTACACACATACATACATTGGCAAACCGACAGTTTGATTTTGGGAGAGCGTGTGTGGTTTGAAATATATACCCTGCTAGACTTAAAGAGGTCAACTTATGAAAAAAAGAAGTGTACTCTTGCCACCGACTACTTTAATGACTAGCTGTTTCCAACTAACCTGCAAGAAGGTCATTCCTCACAAATAAGTTGTAAAGAGACATGAACCTTTTGCTTAAGTTTGTTTTACAAGTCTCCACTTCTTAGATTACTTAGGGACTATAAAGTGACGACTATATTAGCTCTATTTAAGAAAGTAGACACTAATGTATTTACTGTCGTCATTCTAGTTTACTAAGAGTACATTTGTGGAGAAGAATCATAGCCAAAGATTCTTTGTCGTACTGCTGGGTATATCTATGTATATTCTTACGTGTGTATGTGAGAATAAATACAATTGTAGTTTTTGTGTATATTTGTATAAAATGTTAAAAACACCCAATTTATATATAATTTAACAACATCAATGTTGGTTAAAATAAATATATTGTTATTTTACATTAGTGATTGGATAGGAGAAAAAGTCTCTAGTATTCACTATGTATAAGAATAAAAATTGCAATTCGATTTCGAAAAATTCAAGATTTACGGTAAGGTACTTAGCTTTAGGTATGACTTTTTTTTAATCTGAGTTGTCTTTAATTATAAATAAGGCACAACAAGTAAGCACATTGTCAGCAGTTGACATAATAACTTTAGAGGTTATTAATGTCTTGTTTGGTAAATACAAATCTTCACAAATTTGAAATTTCAGAAAATGTTGAATCACCTCTCCACACATAACTCTTGGCTCTTAATATATGATTTTGTTATGTCTTTAATATAAATGTGATTGTATACATAATATCATATATACAATTGTACTATGTGTCCTTTAATATAAATGAATAAAAAAGTAACACATTCATTGTCAATTCTTATAACAAAACTTTGTTCTTTTTTTTGCGCTCTTTCATCCTTTCTTTGTATTTTTTTAGTGAACATGAATAAGTAAAAAGAAAGCTGAAAAAAATTACGCATGAATATCCTTTAATTTGACAATACCCACAAACGTACTCAGATACACGCATTCAGTGTGAATTGTGTATTCCAAGCCCACCTCAAATAAACTCTGAAATCCTGTAAAACCAAATAGAAAAAAAGTACGAAAACAAAACCAATGCATTTAATGTAACATTTTGTAATTCCTAACGCGTTTTTTGATTCCTCCACATACTCTATATATTGTACATTTATGTATATTGCTGTGATGGTGGTGATTGTAACATGTCCTAAAGGAAGAGAAAATGAAATAATATATGAAACATTCATACCTTCAGTACTCCCATTTCTGTTGCTGTTATTTAGCATTCTTTAGTCATTCTTCTTTCCCTGCCTTTTGAATTTCTTAACAAACATACATACTATTTTTAGTAGTTTCAAATATTCATACATTTCTTTATTTTCTGTACAAAAAAAAACATATACATGCATTCTTTAGTACACACACGTGTATGTGTGTACGTATGTTTGTCAAAGTATTTTTTACTTAGCCAAGAATACATATTTATTTGGGTATTAGGATGGCAACTTTTCGTATAGAGTAAATAACTTGTGTTTTTTTTAAATCAATGTTAAGAATTTATAATTTATCACAAAAAAATTATCGACTATTTGCTACAAAAGACAATTTTCCTTTAAAATAAACAAATCTTAAAATTGTTTTTTTTTTTTTTTAATGTTCGTAAAATGTTAATTAATCAAAAAATTTCTCCAGAGATAAAAGATGTAGAAATTAAAATTTAATTTAATAAACTGTATAAACTGTATTAGTTCCACAACTAATTCTAGAAGGCGAAGACACGAACCACATGATATACATCTGAAACTGCAAATTTAATAGAGAAAATCTACTTTTTAAGGGTTTATTTCGTGATCATGTGTCCTTCAAAGTTTTAAAAAGTACAATTTTCAAAAAATATTTCAAAATACTTCCAATGATCAAAGTTTTCTGAATTTCATATTATTTTTATTTTATACTGTCAGGATAAAAAAAGCAAAAAAAAAATATTTTGAAATTTTGTATCCTTTAATATTTATTTAATATTGAAGAAATTTTAGACATCTTTTGATCCTGGCAAAATAAAAAAAAATACAAAATATTCTTCAACTCTTCAAGTTTTCTTGACATCAAATTCAGCATTTATCAGTAGAAAATAGTTTAAATATTGAAATATTAATATACTTTTACTAGGAAACAGGATCACGAAAACAGAAACTGTGAACGTATTTATGCTTCTTTTAGCCTCTAGTTTCAGTCATATAATATTTGCTTCTTGTTTTGTTTTGAGTGTTGAACGGTGTAATATATTAACTCTTTCAGGTATATGGGACACCGGAGTACCAGATTTTTTTTAATCTTTTTTTAATTTATAGTGTTATTTTGAGTTTATTCCAAAGAAAAATACTTAATGTTTTACAATTTGATGTTACTACATTCTAAAAAGGACAATATCCTGCGATATCCTTCGAAAACACTTATTGCATTTTTCATCCAAAATGATCAATATACGTAAAAAATGCGTTTAAAGTCTAAAAACTTTTTTTTAAAAAATTAATAAAAATTTTCTGCAACATATAATTTTTCAAAAAAAAAAGAAAATATTCTATAAAGCAATTATATCAAAATTTGTGGAAATTTTCTAAATAGATAAACTTTAACATACCCTTTTATACCAAGAGATATTAAAAGACATTTTTACTAAAATAATATATTTAAGAAAAAAATTTTATAAAAAAAAACTTTGCACAAATAAAAAATTCTATAAATTTTTTTACAAACAAAAAATTTTTTAAAAATGATTTTTTTATGTGAAATATTTTTTCATAGAATATTACAATCGAAGATTTCCATTTAGAAGTTATTTACATACATATTTCGTAAATTGAGTTCTTTTTAATATTTCTTTTTTATTATCCATCCTAATGAACATACATACATAAGTATGTGTTATAAATGCTTGGCTGACTTGTTCCTGTTGAAGATTTTTTTTTCGTTTAGAGAATATATGAGTAAAATAGTAACGACATTGACATAAAATTTTTCCTTTTGTATTTTCATTATTTTTACTTTTTTTTGTTCATAAACTAAATACGTACGCATTGGTATTTCGTATTTTCGTGTTACATTTTCTTTTAAGCTACAAACGTAAATTCATATGTACATAATTACGTGGGCTGATTGTTATGTCACATAACATAGTAGTAATTCTTTTTAGATTCTTAAATGTCATGATTTGAGACTAATGTTTCAGTTTACTAAAATAAATGTTATTGTATTTAATATTTGTTTCCTTTTACCAATTTTTTATTTACACCCACGTATTTTACTTTCTATATTTGTAGATTTTCTACACACACACGTTTTCCATATTTTGTTCTTTTTTTTTTCGTTATTTTTTATGTATAATTTTTTATTTTATTTATTTTTTTTCATGTGTATAGTTTAGGTTTTTGTTCTAGGTTTTAAAATCCATTTATTTTAAATTCCTTTTTTTTTCTTCATTCCACTTAAAACATAATAAAATTGTGTGAGTGCGTGCGTGTTTATTTAAGAATGCATTCAAAAACAAAAAAAATAAACTCTAGTTGGTGGCGGGATTTAAAAACACAAAAATTTATTATATTTATTTTAATGGACATGTGTGGCGAATATTTATAAAGGTGAAATATGAACCATAAAATTAGTTATGTGATGAGAGTTAAACTGGGAGTGTGGGGTGGGGGATCGAAAAGGGATGAACAAGAGTAATGACACCAACCACGCCCATTAGAAAAAAAAGTTAAGCAATAATCGTAATTGCATGACGAAATTTTTAGTTAAGGCTAGTCTTAACAAAAATTCCCTTTCAACATTATTTATAGAGAAATACATGTTATTACATTAGTACTTGACATTTAAGGGTTTGGGTGGGGATTCAAAAAGTGATATATTGAATGAATTAAATTTTGTGAATTAGTTGTACATAAATATAAACTCCAGAAATGGGACATTTTATTAAGTCCGACACTGTGTTCATACATATGTGAATACTTAACTTGTTATTCCTTTAACAAATAAAAAAATATGCTATGTTTTATTTATAGAAATTTCTGTTAAAAAGTTTTTATAAATATTTTTATAAATATTTCAATATAATAAAATTTTCGAAAGAATTTTTTTAAAAAATTTTCTAAAATTTACGATGAATTGTTATTATTTTTATTTAAATAAATGAAAGTGTATTGTATGTCAGTTTATTTCGAAGTCATCGAAAGCTACACCAATTTCCGACATTCACGAGTGCTTCTTGGCACTTCCCATTTGAATTAATATGTGAGAAGCTATTAGTACTTTAACATATGAAGTCACTTAAGCATCAATATGAATTGGGAGCGTCGCATCGTCCATATGAATTCAATAATAAAATTGGTTTAGCTGGGTAACTGTTAGAGTATCAATTATTCGGCTTTTTGTCTTATTCGGTTTATTCAACAAACTGAGTAACTTTTAGGGTATTCAATTATTCGGGTTTTTGTCTTATTCGGTTTATTCAACAAATAATTATTTAAGGTTTTACGTTAGCTGAATAATAATCGGATAATTAAAAATTATTCGGTTATTCGAATAAAAGGAAACTGGATGTTACTATTGCTTTTTACAATAATTTTCTTCATATTACACCCTGTAACAATTTTGAAAAAAGCATTCACACATGGAAAAGTTGATAAGCAAATGAAAATAGATTCCACTTATAGAATTGCGTACTCCAATTTGTATGTCCTTATAAACAGATTTTAAAGTTTAAGGGACTTCAAACGAATACTTAAAATATTTATATGTATTTCATAATGCTAATATTGGTATTAAATGGAAGCTGGGAATCTGTACAAAAAGAAAAAGAAGTTAAATTTAAAAAGGTTTCATTTTCGACTCAAAAACTTTTAACTACTTTTTTGTGACAAATTTTCTTTAAGATTTCCAATTCTTTCTTGGTGATCTTGATGATTTGAAATAAATTTTATTATTTCGAAGCAGAGGAACTCAGCTTCATTTAAAATTAATATTAATACTAACTTTTTAATATAAATTTTGAATTCCATCTTTTGAAATCGGATGTCTTTTAAACTTTAAAGTCCTTTTACAGGAGCATAAGAGCTGATTATGTTTTTAAGATTTTTAACGAGTTCTAGAATTCATACGTTCCATAACTGTTGCTGAAAAACTTATTAGATATGTACTTACGAACACAACAATGTTCCCAAAAAACTTGTTGTAGAAATAAAGGCGATATAATTATTTCCATGATATATTTTCAAAAATCAAATAAATTTTCTTTATTATAGAAAAATGATTAAGAATTTAAGAAAAGAAGAAAATTTATTATAATAATATTAAATTTTGTAGAAAATATATAGTAATTTTACTTCTAAATAGTGAGTTTTTCTTAATCGGTTAATTGATAGAAATTATTCGGTTTATTCATTATTTGAAATTTGACTATTTTCATTTATTCGAAATATTAATCGTCAAAAATTAATCGATTAACCGAACGACGATTAATCGATTGAATACTATAATAACTATTGAATATTGAAGCTTTAAATTTTGCTCAAAGACCTTTCATGTGAATATTTAAAGAAATTGGCAGACATTTATAGAGGTTTCTTGTTACCTCAGATATGGATTGAAAATGAAAAAAATGTGTTCATCTGAGAAACTATTAGTGGGGCGAGACCTCCTATATAAATTAAATTCATAAAAGAAGTTTTTGTTAAATATTTTCAAAGTTCCTGCAATATTTAAAATTTTAAAGATTCAAATTAGTATATCCTCTTAAACAGAATCCTTTAAATATAACTAATTTATAAGTCGTATTTATACACTTTTTTCAAACTTACAGAAAGTCCTTTAATTATTTAATATAACTACTATATGTATATTTGAACTAAAAGTTTTTTCTTCCATATCTCTCCAAACATTCATTAGAAATTATTGAGCTAAATTGCTAAGGAATCCATACAAGTTAACTAATATCCTTTTAACAAATTATCTACATAAACTCTAGGAAGTTCTTGAAATAAGTGTTGGACAACACTTAATAATTTGTTTCAAATTGTTGTTGTATACTATTTAAACACATCATCATCATCCATTTGGAATATAAATGGTACAACTGTTTCACAAACAGAAAAAAAACGAAAAAAGTAAAATAAACCTTAAATGAATAAAAGGAAAAAAACTTTGCTCATTACATAATTTTGTTAGTGTAATTCTTTTTATATAGTTTCGTAACATTTTCAGTCCCCAAAAAAATAAACTAAATTCTCTAGAGTATTAACAATTATGGGTTACGCTTGACCAACAAAAAAAATATTCAGCATAACCGTAAGGGACAGACGGTCAGATAGAACTAGATATGAATAAGTATTAAACTTAGAGTAAAACGAATACCTTAATATAAAACCACTTAAGTTGTCAACACTGTTGTTTACCTATAATACAAAAACACACTCCAATACACGCATACACGTGCGACACACTCACACTTGGCAGAGAGTGTATTACAACCATAAGCCACAATGTGTGGCATACAGAGAAGTTGTATGAATTTTTATTCCAATTTTTTTTGTTTGTATCCTTATCGACTCAGAATAAGGACAATAACAGCAACAACTACATCAAAAAAATGCTTTGAAGTGCAAACAATTTGCTTACGTGCCTAAAATTGTCAATGGTCAAAACTGTCAACACTTTTTCTTTTCTAAAACCTGTGTAGAAAATAAAAATGCAAAAAATGAAAAAAATTACAAAAAGGTAATAATGTCCTTTTTATGTTTTTTATATAAAAGAAAAATAAAAAATACGACAATAATTTATAAAAAAAATACAATAACTTTTAAAAAGTTCATGGTTACCTTGATTGCTTGTATATTTATGATTTAACTAATTTGTTATAAAGGATTTTTCATCCTTTAGTAACAAATAGTTACTCTCTAAAGGTCGTAAACCAAGTATACTTACTGCCTTTTAGGTACACTCTTCTGTGAGATGTACATACCATGAAACAACAATCACAAGAATTAATTGATTTTTAAGCACTACACCACTATAGTGGGAAGGGTATTATGCGTTTGTGCTAATGTTTGTAACACCGTCAAATATTGGTCCTACACCCACCTTAAAGTATTCAAATCTGCAATGAGTCTATTTAGCTGTCCGTCCGTCTGTGTGTCCTTGTAAAACTTCTGTGAATGCTACAGATCATAATTTTCAAGATAAGTTGATGAAATTTAGCACATTCTGGTTCAATTCGATCCAAAAAGTCGAAAATTCGAAAAAGTCGAAAAAATCGAAAGGTCGAAAAAAGTCGGAAAAAGTCGAAAGTAGTCGGAAAAAGTCGAAAACTCGAAAATTGTAGAAATAAGTCAAAAATAGTCGAAAATTTTAAAAATGTGGACTACTAAAAAAGTCGGAAAAATCGAAAAAAGTCGGAAAAAGTTTCTATTTCGGAATTAAAGTAAAAAAGTAAAATGCTTTATTATTTTAAAAATAATATAAATGTTGAAAATACTAACTGATGTAGGATATCATATATGTTCGGCCATGTCCGACATTCATACTAGTTTGATTTAAAATATAACAAAAGTTGTTACTTTTAGTAATTGGAGATAATTGCAATTCCTTTTGTTATAAATTGTAAATTAATTAATTTAATTTCATATTTCCATAAACATTTTAGTTAATTACCATCTACTATCAGCAATTAAATTTAAGTGAAATTTGATTACTCACATACAATTTATTGGCAAGACTAATAAATCTAAAGTGTCTAGTTTAATTAAAACTTAATTATGGACATAAATTAATTTTCATCGTTTTCTACATAAATATTGAAAAATGTTTACTTCTTATCTCATTTCCTTTAGACAATATTCCTTTCTGCCATTAAATTAATGTCTTTAAATAAATACAATTTATTTTAAAGTTTTTTTTCACTTGTACATTCCATTCTTCAATTCAGTTCAGCTCAATTCGATTTGATTTCTGTTCTTGTGTTCTTTCAATAAGTCTGTGTTTGCGTACGTAGAGTTTATCAAAAATCGATTTTAAATTTCTATTTAACAAAATTCATTTCGTTTCAATGATAATGTTTGTATGTATGTATATGGGTGTTGTGAAAGTGTTTGTGTTTCTCTCGGGTTGTATGTGTACGCGTGTATATTGACTTTTATGGACAAAGTTTTCAATTCAATTTCAATTTAATAATATTTTATAGTCATTCATATTGTTGTTGCTTGGGTGGACAATTGTTTTTTTTTTTTCACCCAAACTGCTGTATGATTTTAGCTAAAGTCCTTGAATGTTTGTTGACTGACTGACTGGTTGATTGTTCAATCAACGCGACCATAACAACTACAATAATTTTCATTATTTCCAAGCTTTATACTAACAAGATTGTGTATACACATACACTTGCAAACAACTGTTCGTATATATTTATTTGTATTAAATGCTAAACAATGAATGACTCTTTTTCGCTCAACGCGTTCCCTTCATCATCAACAAAATCATCAGCAGCGTGTTGACTATGGTAATGACCATGTATATGAGGGTAAGACAGAAAAGTCTGGATAAACTAACGAAGATCGTCTATAAATAAAAAAAATTTTGTATCTTTTTACAAAAAGAAAAATAATACTATAGTGGACCCAATAATATTGACCTTAAACTATAAAGTATCAATCACAATATATTTCTAAGTCTACTAAGCTGTGTCCGTCCGTACGCCTGTCCATGTAAATCTAGTGCGCTTGGGTCTCATTTGACCATACTAAGTAAACTTTTAGGAAATAATTTGAAGGTCTAAATTCATTTATAAGCACCAGTATAACGACGTAATTTTGACAACGCATCGTTGTCATTGCAACAACGCATTGCTATCTTTTCGATTTTTGTAATATCGACAATAAATCGTTGTCATTGCGACAACACAATAGCATTGATTTGATTATTGAAAATTTATAAACACTTTGATACCATGTGTACTTACCATACTCGCTTACAAATAAGAAGTTAGTAAGGAACTTTTACGCTTGTTTTTACTAAACAAAATTACCCTGCAAGGACATGTCCTGTGTTTTAACTATTACTTTTTAAAAAACAGAAATAAATTTTTGAAAAAAAAACCAATTCCAAAACAATAAGTCAAGGCTAAAATGTAAGTACTTACGTAATACATTACTTGTAAGCCTATAATTTAAAAAGTTGGATGTTGTGAAAATCATACCATAGTTTTGCTGATTAATATAAAGAACAAATTTACCAACATATAAGAAAAATTATGAAAATTTTTTTAAACCTACACATTTAAAATTGATCTAAAATATATATTTTCAGATTACCCTCGTACCATGTTCAATTATAGATTCTCTTGTATATAAAAGACCCACCGTTTTATTTGAAAATATAGTGTACGACTGCCATCAACAATCAAACGACCATAATTTAAAAATTCTGTTTTCCATTATTTTTTATTTCTTTAACACCAATCAGACGTACCTTCATCTGGCCGTTGTTACTCCCTCCTTCCTATAGCTGTTGTTGTTGTTTTTGGTAGAGTTTGTTAATATTGTTTGGAATATTTAAACTAGAGCAACATTACACTTGGCAATCAACAATTCTTTTTTTCCTTTATTTAACATTCATTTCGTTTATTCATTCATTCATTCATTCATTCATTTTTTTTTTCTATTTATTTTTGTTAAATAATGATGGCCAAATGTGGGGCTTTATAGGAGTGGGAAGAGATTTGAGGCTAATATTAAGGCTTCATAGAGATGCTTTATGACCACGTTCTATTTTTAATGACAAAGAAATGTGTTGGTATGTGTGTGTGTGTTTTTTATAGCTGAATTATAAAGACATCAATATTTTTAAAATGTTATTTATAGAAAAATAACATTTTTATTTGTAAACATTTTTATTTCCGAAAGTTAAGTGTGACTGATAAGAAAACGTAATGTCCTTTAACACCTGTATATTTTGGCTATAATTTTGAAGATATTTACGACCCAATGTATAAGACTTACTAAGGCAAATTTTTGTTAAAATTTAAGAAGAGTAGATATTTAAAAAATATTTTTTTCAAGTTAAATTCTTTTTAGGCACTTTATCCTAATAATGAAGACTTCCTAAAAACAAAGTCAATGCAACGAGAAGCTAATGTAAAAATTTTGAAAAATTCATTAGATAATGTATGTGTGTGAATCTAGTAATCTTGATAAACTTATTTTAAGATATCAGGTACTACTTCTTAAAAGTTTTACCCAGATTATAAATATGCAATTTTTTCCATTTTTTTTTTAATTTTCCTTTATAAGAAAATAATAAAGTCTTTATAAATATATTGTTTAAGTGCAATAGCAAGTTATACTTACAAACATACGTTACTACTTTATTTTGCACAATTTTTTTTAAAGTATACTTAAATATTCTACACAACTTTCACTTGCAGTAGGGACTACTGTTTTTCAATAACCCTGTAGTTTGGTTGGTGTCCATATTTAGAACGTTTAGTTATTTAATTGTTAACATTCTGTCCACACACTGTCCCTTTATTAATTGTAATGTAACATATTCTTTAACGAAATAATTTGGCTTTAATCAATTCATAAATGCTTTTTAAAGTTATTGATGGTTTATTGTAGGAATTTTGTACACAAAATATGCGTAATAAAACTGAAAAATACGATTGATATCTTTATAAATACGGAGATACATATGTGGTTCAAAACGTGAATTACTGGAACTACTCAACAAATACTATCGGATTGTAGGTGTGTGTAAGAGCAGTAGTAAAGAATGAATGAAACCTATTTAAATGACACGTTTTATTGTCATCATTTCGTATGGTCTGCATAAAATTTAGACTTTATGGAAAATGTTGTTGCATGCAGCTTGGTAAACTAGAAAGTAATATGAATGAAATATGTTGCAATAAAATTCTGAAAATATTATGTAGGAAAAAAAAGAAAAGAACCAAAAAAAAAGGAACGAGGGAAATGACTAAAGTGTGAAAGCAAGTATGTTTATGAATTTAAAAATAAATAAAATCTTTATAGTACTGAAAATAATAATAGGATAAGTTTTTAAAGAATCCTTTATTTTATTATTATCTTAAACAATAAAAGAATTCATTATTTTATTATTATAATTCAAATATCTTTTAAACAGTGTAGAGTCTTTGGTGGGAATCGAACACGTAACCCCTAGACTTACGTGTTCGATTTTATTTTATAAAGGATTATAAACCGTGTCCTTACGTCATTAAATATTTATTATTGCTTAAACATCAAGTCCAGATTGTCATTTTGTTTATGAGTCATCAAAACTTTATTTTGTAATATATGGCAGTTTGGCTTGTTTACATATATGATGGAATACGTTAGAATATCGATTTCCCACAGAAAGTTAAAAATTCCGTCTGTCTGTCTGTCTGTCCGTCTTTATGTTTGTAAAAATAATTTTTTTAAGACCACATATATATTCGGGACTCTGCGAGAATCTTTAAAAATGCTGTCAGAATGCATTCAAGAAGTTTCCCATTTAAAATCAGCATAACCAGTTCCTAAATAACGAAGATATGTGTGAAAGTCCTTCGAAAACTTTAACAAAAATTAAGATTTTTGGTGCATGCTTAGACAAAAAATAATAAACAACAACACAAAACATGAGCAATGCAACATGATGTAAAAACGCTGTGTATTGTTATTGGCTAGAAACATAGAGCCCCGAAAAAAACTCAAAATAAGTTTCAATTATCAAAATAATTCTATCAAGCAAGTTTTGTACCTATAACCAAAATGATATTATCAATTACCAAATTTATAAAAATAATAAAAAACAATTAATGTCAATAATTATTTATTATTATAAATTTAATATTTATTAATTCATTAATTGTATAAATTAAATATTCAATTAATATAAAATTGATTTTTTTTATTTATTAATCAAATGAACTAAATTGTTTGGCAGAGAATTTTTTAAAAACCAATTAAGAACGTGATTAAAACAATAAAATTATTAATCGATTACACACAAAGGAATATTCGACCTTTAACAATACGTTCAACATTTGTCACATTTCAACATATAAAATGTTTCATAAATTGTCAAGAAACTTGAATATTATATGACTAAAATTTTATTGACTATTTAAGAATTATAAATATTCCTAGTACAAAAATTCAAAAAAATATTAAAAAACTGAATTAGGCTAGAAAAAAAGTTCTATCAATTAAAATTTATTGAATCAATTAAAAATTTAATTAAAATTGTACACTTGTACAACTAATTATATACATATGTATGTACTTTTTTCCTATAAAATGCGATTTTTGGTAATTTTTTGTTCTTCGATATGTACTTTTTGAATTTTCTGAAATATTATATTCCAGAGATCTAGAGAAATCTTCTTCTGAATTTTTTCCGTTGTTTTAAATTTCAGCGGAATCGCTCTACTGATTAATTTAAAATTTATTAATTTGACACATATTATCTATACCCAGCAAAAATAAAACGAAGTACTTCCAAAAGAATATCATTTATCACCACTTTAAAAATAGCACTAAGTTAATTTGGATGAAGTGTTTATTGACTTTCAAAGAAGCGAAAAGAATCCATTTTTACTGAAATTGTTTTAATTAATATTTTGGAGTTGATTGATAAATACATGTAATTTATTTATTTATGTTAATATTATTTAAGGCAAATTAATTGTATTCTATAATAATACAATTTCCCTTCCTCATAACTTCCAAAAATGAGGATGTAGTGAATTTGGAACCATATAAAAAGAACATCCCTCCTATGACAAGCCTGTGATAAAATAATCACTTTTTCAGGTCCTTTTTAGTACTTCCATGGGGAAAATTCTACTTCTTTTTTTGCTGGGTAGCTTTATAAAAAAATATACCTCCATTTATTTCCCCTACTGTAAAACCGGAAATTACTTAAACTCAACATGAAATTTATAAGTAACAGGCAACGTAAAAAAAAATATTGCATCAAACAAAAAATACGTTATATTTTTTCCTTAAATCCTTCCAAAAAGGATGTGCATTAATGTAATAACATTTCAATAATAATGATGACAGGAAATGTTGTGCATATGCACGGGCATAATGCAAATATCATAATGTGAGAGAAATATAAGAAAAAGAAACACTATTCTTTATAGCAGGAAATTGTATAATTAAGATAAGAAAAAAACTTAAACAAAAAACTTAAGTAGATTATAGACATAGTAAAAATAAAATCATATAATAAGACAGGAGCTAAATTATGAGGCAACAAAAGACAATAACAAAAAAAAAACAACTAACTACAAAAGAATAGTAATGAAAAATATAAATAAAAACAATAAACTATAAATCATTTCAAGAATACAAATAAAATCATTTGAAATGAAAGTAAAAAAAAATAATGTAGCCCACTCACAATAAAGATTAAGTACAATGTCGGCGGTATGAGTTACTCATATGAAAAATGATCACAAAACAAACCTTAAACTCTTGACAAACATAAATCAAAACAACAGACACAAACAAATCACAACAGCTTTACACACAAACACTTATATTGAGACGCAAATAGATACATACATAAATAAAAATAAATAAAACCTAGTTAATAATATATTTTGTTTTATTATAGTCATGATTCCCGTATATGATGATGAGACAATCATCATTGTCAACAATAACATCACTATCATGAGTTCTGTTATTATCAACATGATCCATATATTAGAGTTTGTTAAAAGAGGATTCAATTGACACATTGATGTTAATACATTAGCTTTTTGCCAAATATCTATCTCTCATTTGACTCGTAACGTACGTGACACGCATCTGCCTCCAGAATTTCTCTTTACTTAACTAATAAGTTTTCCTTCTATCAGATATATTAATAATGTTCTACATACAAGGAAGTTTCAAAAAATGGCACTTAAATTTTTTTGAAAGAAAAGGTTACAAAAAAAAATAATTCTCAAAAATTTGCAAAAAATTTAACAAAAAAATGTTTTTACTTAAAAAAAAAGTATACAATTTTCTTCTTTATATTTAAAAATTTTTCGACATTAGGATTAATCCATTTCAGTGTTTTCTACAAAATTAATATGGTATGCTATTTCTAGAACCATGACTTTATTTCTAAATATATATTTTAATGTCATTTTCTACGATTGTGGGGATTTTTAGTGATAGGGTACATTATATATTTTTTATACCCTACACCACTTTAGTGGGGCACAAACCCAATAGTTCTGATGTTTGTAACGCACAATAATATTGGTCCTAGACCCACCTTAAAGTATATCAATCAGATCAGAATCATTTTCTGTGTCGATTTCCGTCTATCAAACTAAAGGTCGCAATTTCGAAGATAATTTAATGAAATTTGGTACATGATCTTCTATTGGCACATGATCTTCTATGATTCCGGAGACGAACCCTATTGAAAATGGTTATGATCGTTCCATTATTTCACCTATCCTCCATACAACTGAACCCGCCGAATAGGGCCTTTAAGTTCATAATTGTGTTTAATATATTCCTATCTCGACAAAAAGCTGCAAACCCAAGTTCTATACTAGCCTTGATAACCCTCATGAACTTTATAGTTATAGGACCTCATTGGACCCTATAAAAGCCCCTATAAAAAGTCCCCTTCAAAATTTGACTCAAATGTCCACAATTTTTTTCAACAATATATGAGGCAACGTAAAATTCAACTTATTTTTGTAACTGGTGTAGGGTATTATATGGTAGGCCTCTGCCGACCATAATTTCTAACTTGTTTTTTGCTCCAAATGAATATATTTTTGACCATTTGTCTATGTTATCCGTTACACAAATAAATAGTATATTTTATTCATATTGTAATATGCAGTTCTGGGTAGCTGTACCGAAGTAGATTTTTATATGTTATTTAAGGCGATATTTAAGTACTTGTTTAAGTACGGACTTATTATAATTTCTTGTCCCAAGAGTTGCAGATATCCTAAAAAATTAAATTACACCAAAAAAGATGTTTTCACATTGACGACCCCTTTGAGTCCAACCGGCAGTTATGTACATACATATATTTATTAATATTCTTATCTAAATGGAAAAATATTGATTCCCTGAAAAACTCCTACTATCCTAAATAGAACCAACCAACACATTCAAAAATATGAAAATTTTTGCAAAACTGTCATCATATTTTGTATTAAATAACTGTAACTATATCATCATTTACTTATATTCATATTCGTGTATGTCTATGTGTTAGTTATTATTTGTATTTGAAGGCGGACATGTGATAGAACGGTTAAAAATAGTTGACAGACTATACAATTGTTTGCGATTTTTTTCTATTTACTTTACTTATCACTGAAAACAGTACAAATGCTAAAAACAACAGCATACCAAATTTGTTGTTTATGTTTCGGCAACACAAATATGATTTTTATGTTGGTCTATGTAAATTAAATACACAAAATAAACACAAACATCTAAATGAATACATCGATAGGTAGTAAGGCCCAGGATATACTACAAAAGTGTTACAATAGGCAAATAGAAATTAATAGGAAAACAAATACTATACAGTGAGACAGTGATTAAAAGGAGTAAAATTTCTATCACATCGATCTAAATTTAACCCATTGAACCACAGCAGAAACATGATAATGATAGTTACCAAAATAAATTTTTGTTCACATAAAATTTACTGATGTCATATTAAACGTAGTTATGCTATTTTTTCTAATAATCATTAGCTCCAAAGACCAATTATGGATACCCATTTTATGGGCACGTATACGAAATTCCATCCAATTATCCTTAATATTGGGACCTGCACCTTGATTACATTGTTTACATGGACAGATGGACATATGGACGGAAATGTCTTAGTCGACTCAGATACTTTAAGTTGGGTATGGGACCAATACTATTTTGTGTTACAAATATCAGCACAAACTCAATATATCCTTGTGGATCCTTGATGTATGACCCATATCTTGGTGTATTGAGATTCCGCTGCTACCAGCAGCTCTAGTTTGCCGCGACTATAAACTGGCTACCACATTTTACTCTCTGGCTAGTGACCTGACTGGTCAGTTTGAGGTTCCTTTGGGATCCACGTAGTGGCTGTGGTTTAAACCTAAAATCGCAGGAAGGGGGTGCTCTGTTAAAAGATTGATTGACAAAATGAAATATAAATTTTCGGAAAAAGTTTTTGTTATCGTTCCTAGTTTCTATGAGCAGTGCAATTCACAAAGCAAGGCTGTGGATTAATAAAATGTTGGATTTGAGCTAGTGATGAGAAGATTGGGTATGCGTTGATGGATTAGAGGGATTCTGGGTTATATGCGAGGAAAGTGCACGTATACTGAACCGGAAATTCCATATACGTAAATTGTCACCAGCGTGTAAGAATCACAATAGGGCGGTATTTATACATTGCAAAAGCTTACCTAGTGGTTGAATGAGACCACCGTGATATAGGCCAACATGTCCCTGTTCACGTAAAGCACTTCGACATTATTAAAATATTAATATATAATTGTTAATATATAATTTTTAATATATAATTGAAACTATTTATGTATAATAATTTGTAGAAACCATTTATTTTAAAATATATAGAAATATATTGACCTTTGATATTTGGTCCTGTCAGGTTTATTTAGAAAAATCACAACATTCTTTTAAAACACTGTCTTTAACTTCACTGTCATTACACAATATGATATTTCCATTATGCAAAAAGATATATGACAAAGAGCGACCAAAAATTCGACAACGTTTTATAACAAATAATCTGTAAAACAGTTAAAGGCTTTCGGATATATGTACAAAGCATTGGATAAAAGCCACGGCACAGATTCATAGAAAACAATAAAAACAAACAAAAAATATTTTTGCTAAATCATACCGCCGACAAATATACTCATACACATCCATACACATAAAAAAGAACTCAGCAGTTCGTGGTGGCTGTCTCGAACTGGTGATTTTACTTAGAAATTTATTTATCAATCTTTTTGACTAGTTATTTAAACAAAACATACTTTTACTTTACGGTTGCAAACGAACACTTTACTCTAGCGTATATTACTTAAAGCAACTTATATAAATACTTCAAATAAAGTTCATAGTGACTACGCGTTATATTATAGATATGTAATGATGGATTAGTATTTAGATAGATTACTCGCTAATGTTACAAGTTCCTTAATCTGTTTAGATTATTCAACAATACTTCAGAGACATTGACTCCTCGTAAAATTGTTGGTAAACTTTTCAACAAACTCATACATACATATGTAAGTTAAAGTGTCCCTTGAAGGGAACACTAAAAAGTTAAAGTTGGGGCCAACCCTTGGCCCGTTTTCCTATGTTTCAAATAAGACAAGTTTTGTTAGATTACT
>NC_060952.1:20922211-21016980 GCF_022045245.1 Lucilia cuprina
TTGGAAGAATAAGTATGTTGAACTCTTTGTTGTGCATGGTCAGCAGGTTGGTAGAATAAGTATGTTGAACTTGTATGACGTCAAGATGCGGAGCGTGTTAACTTGTATATAATTTGTCACTCTATTTACATGCACACATAAACAAATCATAAACAAAGTATCAATAGTATTAATTTATTTAAACAACAACAAACATACAATGAATACAGATTATTATACTTTCTTTGATAAACATATCTATTTGTATTTGTTTAACACTGACATTTAAAAATTTGAGTTTGAGTTTTTTTTCGATATTTTCAATTTGCTATTGTTATCAAATTATAATTTAAATTTTTATTGAAACTTTAAAAGAGTATAAACAAAAAGAAACAAATAAAAATACAAATGTCATATAACTTCCTCAAACAGACACTCACAATAAAAAGAATAATTATTTAAAACAATATGATAAACAAAATAGAAAATATGAAAAATAGATCACCCTGACAAAAGAAAAAAATCAAACTTTCAGGTGTAATCTATAGAAATTATAAAGAAATATGTATATTTGATATTTTATTTTACTGCAAAAATATTATTATTTTGATAAAATAATTCTAAAAATGTATATTTGTAATTTAATCTTTAATTTACTTTTTTGCAATAGAAATAATACAATATTTTTGTTATAAATACGCCCTGGTGAACGCCCTTTAGGCGTTTGCTTTTATTTGAATGTACATATGTAGTTTTTTCGTTTATTCTGTTTGTGCCAAAAATTTATTATAAGTTTTATTTTAGTAAGTAGGTGGACAGTTTTTATTTTCTGATTTGAAAATTTATCTATTATTTGGTTTACATTAGCTATATATTTATATCCATAATTGTCTGCGTTTGTATAATAAAAATGTATTTTTTTATTTTTCTAATATATAACGATTTTAAGAACTCCTACATAGAGGTTAGCAAAAAAAACATACCTTATGAGATGTCCTATGTGAGGATCATAGAATCCATTCATGCATTACATCGGAGTACTCCCAAAACTAATTCCTTGTTTAAATTATGGGATTATGTAATCCGCATGTTTTCCAAAATATAAACAAGATCCATGTCTGCATTACATAAGCATGCTGAACGAATATTTTACTCCAATAATGATTACAGGGGAGTACTTTTTTCATTTTCATGTACTCGAAAATTCAAAAAAATTTTGAATTTTAATGCCGCTCAAAAAATAAAAATTCTCCAACTAATTTTTTCTCAGATAAACGAATTTTTGCATTTAATTATTCATTTAAAAACCACGCCCCCTTTTTTAAGTCCTCCAATTTTGTTTCTATTATTAGCAATTATTACCTGTAAAAATTAAAGGACTGCTATCGTTATTTTTTCTAAGATATACTGATTTTATATATTCTTTATATGGAAGGTACCACGCCCACTATAGGAAGTACTCCCATATTGTCCCAAAACATTCATAGTGATGTCAACATTGTCTAGGACTGATGATACTGATTTTATACATTCTTTATATGGGAGCTACCACTATAGCAAATACTCTCATAGTGTACCAAAATATTTTTAGTGATGTCAACATTGTCTAGGACTGAATATTCTGATAACTGCTAGTTTCAAACTTGGTTTGTATGTCTCGCCTACTTCAAATTTCCAAAAAATAATAGCTTGTGATACAGCTAGGGAAATAAATTTGGTTTAGGCATTTCGAAATCTATAAAACATAAGTGTAGATTTTCATGAAATTATTTATTTATTTTTTTCTACATTACAATACAAATTCAAACTATATTCTAAACTAATTTACTGAGTAGGGTGACGATGACCATAGGTCCGTTGTAGTGCAGCAGATCAGAAACAACCCCCAGACTGACAGGCTAGCTTACTACCATCTAGTAACCATAAATTCAAATTTTGTGAATTTATTTTATAGAAAATTTTAATTTTTTAAAGAGAATAATCTTCAATAGAATGTGTAAGAAATTTTTTATACAGTTAGCAGCAGTTTTTAAGTTAATCGATTAAATTGTTGTCCTATCAGTTGCAATAGTTGGTTCGCAGCCAACATTTAAAAAAAACTCTATATTTTGTAAAAATTTTTAACTTTTAATTCTGTAAACAAATGTCAAATGTAAAAATTTTTGAATTTAAATGCTTATTTTTTTAATAAAAAAATTATTGCCATCCTCACACCCCTTTTTATTGTAATGTAGCATTTCAATAAACAACCTTATAAGATTCGCAAACAAAGTAGAGTGTATGATCAAAAGAATAAATAAAATTAATGCATTATCGCTAGTACTTATATGTTTTAAAAATGTCTACAAGTGTACAAATATGCGCCCATTTATATATTGTTGTACTTGTCATCAAGTCTAAATGTCTGACTACTTTAGCTGTATTTGGCAAAATTCATACTTTGAGATGTCCACCCATATTAAGTCGGTCTGACAGCCTCTGTGTGTGTGTTTTTGTATATTTGTTGATAGAAATGATGATAATGGTATTTATGGCTTTATGTTGCAGTTAATTTTTTTATTGTTGTTATTGCTATTGCATATTGTATAAGTATTTTTGTTAACTTTGCGATATATAAAAAAAATATTTATATGTCTATGGATGAAATCTAACGTATTATTGCCAAATTGTCGTGACAGGCTTTGTTTGTTATGGAGAATATATTGGTTTATTGACTTTCTTTTTTATTCTTATACAAATGTCAAAAACAGTTAAAAATGTTTTTGGTTTTTTTAATCAGTTTAACTTGACTGAGCTTAAATTTTAAATTAAAGATTTTGGGTGGAGAAAATTTTGAATATCAAAATTCTTTTGTAAAAAATGTACATATCGTCCTTGTTTTGAATTTAAGTACTATGTGGAATTTTTCGATTTTTTTTATTATTGCAGTTTCTATCACTACTGGTTGTACATGGACGGACGGACAGGCGGAAAAAACGAAATTAGAGCAATTTGATCATATAGGATTTTATTCAAATGAGTGTAACTTTTCACTTATTGCCCTAGCAAAAAAAGGAGTTCAGATAGCTACATATTTCTTCATTGTTTCTAAACAATTTCTTGACACTTAATTTTCCATATTTTTTTTAAAATGGACTTCTTTGTTGGAAAGCTTAGATTATTTTCTTTAAGTACTTTGTGGGTATTTCGTAGGATGTAAATTAAAATATTATTGTTTTTACAAGTGCCCCTTGCATCCCACTTAGTGACCCCAAAACTCGTAAAGATAATGGGTATAGTCCGGCAGTTCTTGACCGATATATGTAGCTAAAAATTATGTTCCATATGATATTTTAAAACTACCCATCAGAAACTCGATAATGGTTTGTACTTACATAGATTAGAAGGGGGATCATTCGCCACTTTTTTTTTTTTTTTTTTTTGAGGCGGCTCAGATACTTGGACATGTTAGCTTTATTTTTATTCCTATCTATTTAACTTTTCAGCATTGATTAATAAAGTGTAATAACGCCCCAACCATGGGGTAAATACGCCAAGGGAATGGGGTAGTTTTGTCATTAGTAAAATAAATAGTATTGGAGATGTGCCCTTATGGCGACAAAATCCCTCTTCTACCCTACCCACTTACTTTTCAATGATTACTTCTTTCCGCCTGCATTACTATTAGGTACATCTATAATGACTTATATATAATCTGATAAGTAAGTTCTTTATTTTGGGTTTTACCTTTCTATTTGTACATTTTATTGAATTACGCGCTAGAAACTATAACTAGGCAGTGGCAAATAAATATAAAAACTTTTTAGCTCCTTATTTGAAAGTACTTATTTATGTAGTGATTTGTTACCAAACATTGTAAGTACTTGCCTCTTATGTTGTCACCATGTTTAAATAATGATTTAATATGCTAACGAATAAGTATAAAAAAGCGGTTTTTTTAGATTTTTTCAAAGTTTTGACTGAGTAATTTTAATTGCATATTAATATTTTCATTGATATAACCACATGTCAAATAAAATAAATTTTACCAACATAAAAACACTTTATATTAAAAGAATACATATAGCAGTAACTGTTGTATAAACTTCTTTTAAACAAAGTTTAAGCTGCTTTAATTTTTCAACAATTTAACTGATTTTGTTTTCTAATACTGTTGTTGTTTGACAGACTTTTTTTTAAAACAATACTTTTTGATTGGCTTTTCCTTTTATAAAAGTTTTTGCGAAAATTGATCAACAAAAAATCTCAGAAACTAGTTTCTTAATTGATAACGATTTTAAATCCATTTCCATTTTTTTTTGCAGTTGACCCCAGTGAAAATGACCAAAATGATGGTGAAAATTTCGAACGCAGCGATGATGACGAAGAGGAAAATGAAGAAATTGCAGGTAAGAAAAGTAGAAAACTTTTATTTTTCAGTTTTTTTTCCCTCATGCCATTTTTGTTCCTATTGTTTTTTGTTTTTTTTTTTTCTCCCTTAATAGATGATGGCATGGTCGAGAAAACTTTTAAATTTGATGATTTTGCCAAAAGGTAAGTAACTAAAGTTTAAACACACCAGCAAAGTAAATTAAAGACCACAAAAAGAATAGAAAATCTTTGGAATAAATTAAACATTTAATAAGAAGTTGTAAATTTAACCCAATTTAAACAAGAATGCCGAAAAAAATTAGAACAGCCGGCAAACACCAAATGATTTATTAACTCTTTTTCACAAATTAGTAGAATTTGTTATTTTTCATTAAAAATCGCACAAACGTTGAAGCAAAAAAGCGAAATAATTCTTTAACTTAATTTGAAGTAATTTCTTTTATTTCGTTTTTCTTGTTGTTGAGTTTTAGAGTCAAATTACAGACACACACACACACACATTCTTTTTGGCAAATATGCGTGTTTAGACGGCGTGAGCTCATTTCGTTTCGGTTTCTTTTTTAAGTTTTTGTTTTTTTTTCTACTTTGTATCCTTTTCTTTTTTCCGCAGATAAAGATAAAGTGTATAATTACACACAGGATATAAATGAGGGCGTTCTACTTTATTATTACAGCTTTCGTTGTTGTAAAGTTAAATAATACTTTTATTTTCAGTTACAAGTTTTGCGCTGCCAAATTTAGAGAAGAAACGAAATTATTTAAACTGTCAGGAATGTGAAACTTGCAAAAAAAAGAATATTCGAAAATGGAATGTAAAAAAGTGGGGCTAATTGAGGGACGAAAACGAATTCCAAATGCGCTTTACTTAATACAAATTCTTTATTTTCTCTTTCACATCGAACATAAAATAATTAATTTTGATTTACAACTTTGTGATACGAAAGCTCTTTCCTATTACGTATGCGTTTATTCTATCAGTATTTTTTTTCTCCTTCATTAATTCAAATTCAAGTTTATATTTTTAGCAGTATAGAAGATTCCCACATACCCTCGTCCTGTATGTAGCGTGACTAAAAACAATTGCTCAATTGAAGGGTTAAACTTTATTTTTTTTCATATATTTTGTGTTATTTTCTTTTCACCATAAGTAAGTGAAGCAAATTGTTAAAAATAAAAAAAAAATCAAGTGGAAAACTTTTGACTTCCAAAAACGGCGTCATCTGTTGTATGTTGATGCTGAATTTTTCTTTAGAAAATTTTAAAATTTTTCTTTTTTGTGGCATTTAATATTACTGTTATTTGTTGCTCTTAAGACCTTTAAAAATGTGATCGCGTAATAAATAAATTAGTTGTTTCGGTCCTTAATGATGACTGTTGATTTTAAGTTTTGGAAAATGACTGAAAATTAGAATTTTTAATTGTTATTAAAATATGTTTCAAAGCGTTATAAATATGCATTAGGGTAGTTCTTTAATGGAAAATGGTGATGTTCCTAACGAACATCAAAATTTACTTCATTCTAAGATAAAAAATGTTATCATTTTGGTATTTTGTTTTTGTTAATATAGAGAAAAACTCAAAGTGCTCGCAGGTTTTCAATGGCCGTTTTAAAATTTCAATTTCAGTTTTTTTTAAACTTTGTTAAACAAATTTAAACATTTTTGGTAAATCTTATTGACATTTGTGAACAGTAGATTAGGGAATAAAAAAGTAAAAACATTAGGTCATTATCCTTACAGTTTGGCTGTAGCTGAGATTTTAAGTCTGCGGTTTCCAGATGTAGTCTTCCCGGGGCATGTTTCCTTGATGATAAATATCAACTTGATGTATTGCAACCCCTCTACTATGCCGGGCTATAAACTGGTGATGTCACGTCACTCCTTGGTATGATTCGACATTGGGTCTAACCAGAGAACCACATAATTTGGACTTTTCCTGGCTGGTCAGTTGATTGAGATTTCTTCGGAATCCACGTAGTGACTGTGATTTAAACCTAAATTCGCGAAGTAAGTAAAGAGTAAATGAGTTGGTGTTTATTGTATATAATACGGAATTTATGTAGGATAGGACCTCACCCGCCCGTATACCTAGAATATGTTTGTCATATACAAGTGATACCATTGAATTTTCTTTTCTTGTCCAGGTATTTTCTGTTCATACCAGAGCATATTTCCCAATTGAACGACCTTCATCTTGGTGTATTGCATTCCCGGGGTAAAAAGGTGCTACCAGTCTGCCGATAATGGCATGGGGTCGAACCATAGCACCAGTTGCCCGCAGGACTTGTTGGTGTTATTTCTCTATTTATGTTGGAGTGAGATATATCATCGGATACTTGTATCTGATGGACGAGAGGTACTCTGAGTTATATTTGTAGAGATGTCAGAAAAAAGGAAGTAGTGATGTTGTAATACATTAATTTTTACTTTATCAGTGATTTGCCTTTATGGTTGAGCCTGTTGCATGCTCAACATATCACATTTGTTCCCTTGGCCTGTGGTGCAGTGAGTCTTTAGATGATGATAATGTTTGTAGGGACATTGCATTCCTCATATTGAGTCTGCCACTTCTATCGGCTCTACCCAGTGATTGTCTTCTCCTTCGTCAGGGTTAGATCATATATCTTAATTACAGGTCCTTGTGGCCTGTGGTGCGGTGAGTCTTTAGATGATGAGAATGTTTGAGTCCGCCACTTCTATCGGCTCTAGCCAGTGATTGTCTTTTGTCAGAGTTAGATTTAGATTGACGCATGACATCATAATTTCTAATGGGGATGATTTAGGAAGATTTTGGATAACTCGACTGCTTGAATAAGGTTCGCGTATACTGGACCGGAAATTTTATATAGTAACCTACGTGTAAAATACATAAAGAGGTGGTGGTGAAGGTCAATAATGAAAATAGCCGCGAAAAACAAAATTAAGCCTTTAAAAGATATTTAAGATATGTAACCCCAAACAAAAAAAATCGTAAGAACACTATCCATTTGAATAATGGACGTGCAAAATTGACAAATCTTTCTTTGAAGCACTTTAAAGAGAAATTCACCTAGACCTATAAAACTGACCCGTTGTGGGAATCGAAACCATTATCTGCGGTCTAGCAGACTAGAACACTATCTGCTAATCTTACAGAGGATACAATTAGTTATTTAATTAAACATTTCTTAAATACAAAATTTAAGTTTTTTCACCCTTCCATTTCACTTTCAATTGTTTTATTTTATAAATACACATGCATATCTACGAATCCATTTTTGAAAGGAATCTGATTAAAAACGTTAAACAATTCAAGGTATATTTACTATTGCTTTTTTAACGTTTTCTTTCGCCTTGACTAAATGACCCCATTTACCGCCTCAGCTAATGCAAGTGAAGATGACAATTTTTAAAAGTCAAGAGGTTAATGAAATAGGAATAACAATAAAAAATTGAAAATTTAAGAAAAACGCTATCAAAAAAATTAAAAATCATTACTAAACAACAAAATAAAGAAATACAGCTACAACAATTGATGTCAAAAGCATTAAACGATTAATGAAAAAAAACTCATTGGAAGGACACTCTACATAAATACTACAAGAGATACTTTAGCCACTAAAGACAGATGAGAAATGACGTCGACTATAAAATGATGAAAAAATTCTAGAAATATGAATTTTAAATAAATTATAAATATTAAAATAGCAGGCAGCATTTCACTTTTTTCTGTAGAAGACATACACCAGCCGCCAGCAACATTAATGCCATCAAACAAATAAACATTTAAGAAGTTTTCACAATTCGAAACCAAAATAAATGGCTGATAGACAGCTTAGTTAAATAGACAAACTTCTAGCAGTGTCATCGTTTGATTTCAACAAAAACTTGAAGAAGAGCCTTGTGGCGGTTGCGAGTGGTGTTTGTATGTGAAGAAAGGAAATTAAGTTTTATGGTTTGTAAAAGGACAAATTTAATATTTAAACATTTGATGGCAATTAAATTTCAGTTAAAACTTCAATTAAACTGGTCGAGAAGTGATACAAAATACTAACTAGGAGAAAATATACAATTGCTTTTTAAAGCAATTGTTTTGCTTACCAAAAAATGAAAGGTTTTGCTTGTGGGCCACACTTGAAAACATGTAATGTGAAAAAGAAAAGTAAAACGAAAAAAAAACATTGACAGCAAATTCAAAAGAAAGGAAGCAAAACAGTAAAATCAACACAAAAGATGATAATAATTACGCAATAGTCAAAGGAAACCCAAAAAACAACAACAAAAACGGCCTCAATAATTTTAAAGTATTTAAAAACAACAATTCAAATAATTACTCATCATTTTACATACATACATCCTTCCTCACACACAAACACATAAACTCTATGAAGAAAACAAACAAAGTCCCTAAAAATAACAACTACAAGAAAAATAAAATTAAAATTAAAACTTTTAAAATGAAACACAAACCAAAAATAACAACAATTCTTAATGAAACCACTAAACAACAACAATTAGCAGCTAAAACACTCGTACAAGACATCGGAAAAATAATAAAACAGCAACAATCATACTCACATTCTACAAAAGTATGAGTAATTTTTGACGTTAATCTTTAATTAGTTCCCCCGAGTTTAATGTTTTCTTTTTGTTTTATATCTTTTTTTTGTTTTTGTTTTCTACAGTATTTTTCGAAAAGGAATATAGAAACTTATTTTTAAAATTCTTCTATTCTTAAATTGTAAGAAAATGAAACCGTCATCAGTATTACTGATAGTTTTACTCTAAGGTGAAGTTTTGGGTTGAGAAGTAAAAAGTTATTTATAAAATTTTATCAATGTATATGTTGAAGATTTAGAAAAGTTAAAGATAGTTTGTTGTAATTACTTAAAATTTGTTAACAATTTAATAAATTTTCTCCAATCTTTTCAAAATGGATCTCAAAAATTACGTAATTTTAAGCTGATTACGGGAAAAAAGTTTCTTTGGTCCACAGAAGTTCTTAGTGCAAAATTATATTTTAAGTTGAAATTTTATAGGCTTAGAATCATTTTCTAAATTGTTTAGATGATGTCCGTCCGTCTTGTAAATTGTAGTCAAACTATAGGTTGTATGTTTAAGATATTTTGATGAAATTTAGCCCCTATACAACGGAATCCCAAAATAGGTTATTTGAGCTCACCGTTCTCTTTACAATAACTCTTAAAAAATTATCAAAATTTTATGTTAATGATCATGATTAAAATGACTTAAAGATCAATTATTCACTTATAAACTCTGGTATTTCGATAAAATTGTGATAAAGTTGGATACAGTGCTCTTTGGACAATGAATATCAGAGTGCTTTACGTGAGCACCTGCCGTGTTGGCCAATTTCTGGTTTCTTTTTCAACCACTAGGTGAGACATTGTGTATCTTACACGAAGGGGGCAATGTATGTAAAAGGAATTTTCGGTTCAGTACACACACACTTTGGTTAAGAATTCGAGTTATCCGATCTCTTGCCATAGTAGTTAAGCTCAATTTAACTCCGGAAAAGGCTAGCACTAGTTAGAGACGAAAGAAAGGGCGGAACCAACCAGGTGAAAAACACTCTATTGATGCTATGAGCAATGCCATGTTTTTACAAACATTCTCATAAAGACTCATACCATTTTTGGACTTCTTAAAGACGCCCTCACTACTGGGATGATGGCTTCTGTTGTTGTTAAGGCTACAGCACCTAGGGAACGTAATTGGTGGTTTAAAATATACAGATCTCTATTTAATTAGCCAGACTTATTTCAGTGGCCACAAGGATCTAATGTGACAAGCTGAGATGGTTTAGAGTAAGCTTTAACACACTCAACTATGAAGGAAATCGCCGATAATATAAATAATAAGGTATTAAAACTCCACATCGTCTAAACCAACACCATCGACACTTCAACCATCACTTAATGCTTTCCTCCGACATCTCAACAGCATTTATCAGATACAAGTATCCGCTGGTACATCTCACTCCGACACATACCAAATCTTTGCATTATCAGTTTAATTCCAGCATGTTATTAATACACAGCCTTGCCCTGTAGTTGGTACCGCTCGTAAAAACTTTTAGCGATAACAGAAACTTATCAGAAATTTTATATTTCAACATGTATCAATATTTCCACAAATTTGGGTTTAAACCTCCCAAACAAATCTCTATCAGTATATAATGCCCCACGCCGTTGTCAGAATCACTAAATTTTCAAGTAAAAATCTCAAAGAATTTTGTTTAACGTTGCCCGAGGTCAATACCATTTGGATAATAATTTTACTGTAACTTAATGGCTATACTTTAAATTGTTCATATTTTACTTGTACATAGACATCGTCTACCTTTCCTGTATAAATACTTTTTTCTTCCAATTTTCCATTAATTCAATAAATATAAGTACTATAAATTATCAGCTTCCTTTATGCAGTTTTAAGTAATTTAGTTCTTTTTTTTTTGGAATCCTTTCTTTAGTCATTTACAATCAAGGTTAACATTTGCAAACTAACTAAAGGAAATACAAAGAAAAAAATACGACTAGTAAAAGAGATTCCTACCTTTATGCACATAAACTGAATTTTGAAAAACGTAAAGAATTATTTTTTTTATTCTCTATGACTACTTAAAATGATTAATAACCATTTAAAAAAATCGTATCTTTAGAAAATTTTTACCTTTGTATATTAGTGTGGATATAAGGTATGGTAATAGTGCTATACACTCGAGGAGAAATTACAGTTTTAAGGCCATCATGTGGGTTTTAAGTACATGAACTTACACAACGATCAAGTCTGGGAAATAATACAGTATTTTGGCTTTCATTCCAAAAAAAAGAGCATACAAATTACTTCTTGGAAATGACTTTAATAAAAAGGACATCCCTCCTATGAAAAGCCTGTGTTAAATTCTAATTCTTTTTCGCTTCTTTGGAAGTTATTTTTTGCTGGGTTGTTCATTAGCATTTTAACTCATTTTTTTACACGATGATGACATTGAAGGCAAGTACTTTCACGCTCACTTACTAATAAGACAATTTCGCTTACAAAGAAGTTGATAAGTAAGTTGTTTTGTTTTTTTATAATGAAAAGAGCCAGTAAGAATACGAACGGGGTACTTCGCTTAGTTAGTAAAATGTTCACGGCTCCACTGCTTAGCTATTGTATTCCGCGTCAAATAATGGTTTTCACATTCAAATTTAATTTTATCATTTTTGTAAAACCCTATTCTTAACTTCTATATCTGATTAAAAGAAAGTTATTATTAGAGTACTTCAAACTAATGTAGACGGTACGTAGCTGTAATTGAAAATTATAAGTCATTGAATTGGCTATATTAATAAAAGGGTTCTAAAGTTGAAAGGAAAGAAATTTTAACCGGAAAGTACTGAATTCAACCCTTATTTTTAATTTTTTTTATAAATATTCTATAAAAAACTCTACTAACAAAACAGCTTATTTCCAACCAAAAGTCGATTGTTCGATCATTCGAAAGTCGATTTATAGAACCCTAATTAATATGGAGTAAGAATTTTGAATACGGGCACCTAAAGCATATTATAATTCGGGTCTTCGAGTTACTGTTATTTTAATCGTTTTTTCTTTGATCTTTTGGCATACATGAGAATTAAAAAAACCTTATATTTTTTGGTTGATATAATACGGATTTAGATCTGCTTCATGACAATTTAGAAACGGCTAATACAATTGCAAACTGGTAATATTATTGTATTCCTTTACATCTTACATATCGGTTTACTTGCTTTATCTTTTTCAAGATTCCAAAGTCTAGATAAACTGTCATTATTAAAAGAGTTACGAATTTTAAAACAAAACTTTTTATTACAAACATTATTTCTTCGGTGTATTGTCATAATTCATGGATTTCATTTCTATTTACAGATTACTAAATCCAAAAATAGTTCGTGCTTGTGTTGTGGTACTTTCTGATTGGGAACAAATACCAACAAAATCCCTAAAAGCAGCTGTAACCATACTACATCGTATTGCCTATGGATGCTCATGTCCGGCCATGCTTTATCAGGTGAGTTTACTACGGGTGTTTTAACTATATAACAGTCTTTAGCACTTGCTACAACTCATTTTCTATACCTAAAGCTGGATATCTGTCTTTTTTTGTATTATTTATTTTCCTTTAAAAAGAGGGATTCTTTTGAAAATATATCGTCCTTTGTATAGTAGGTTTTGTGTTAAGGTAAGGATAAGCGTTCTTTATGTTTTGACTAAAATGGCAAAAGGAGTCAGAGAGCTAAAGCAAAATAGTAAAAACGACGGCCCCTATATATTTTGTTAGAGTAGAGTACATGTTGCTATGAATAAGCTTTAAATGTGTAGAAAGGTAAAATCAGGATGTTAGCAAAACTACTGCTGGTTTAAAATCTCTTCTCTTTCGTTAGAAATTTTAGGTGTTTGTGTTTTTTTCAATGGATTAGCTGTATATGATGTGTTTGTCGATGTATATTTGTTTATACAAGTGTAAAGGTATTTCCGTTTCCGTATGCTCAATATAAAATGTATTTTTTTTCTTCCGTTTTTGTTTCTTATGCTTTTTTTCTACGACTGCATGCAAAATAAACATAAATCAACGTCATGTACATAAAAACGCGCATTCAAAAATTGCCAACTTACCAATTATAAAACACCTCAAACACAGTGCCCGGGTTCCTTAAACTCTCCCTCTTGCCTTCCGCCTTCTTCATATTTATACATTATAAACGTACAAATGAATGAATGAATGAATGAATGAATGAATGGTTGTTTAAAGTTAGAACCATAAAGTAACTGCTAGCTTGTACAGCATACAACCTATAAAATAGCATCAGCTGCTTATTTTGATGCTTTGGGCAAATAGAGTATAAAATTTAAAGCCACATGTTAGTTAGATTTTAATGTCTGTTTTCTTGTTTATTTTTTTTTCGTCCTATTGCAATGTTGTTTGGTTTTAATGTTTGTTTCTTTTCATCGTTAGCTGTTAGCGTTTCTTTTTTTTTCCAGGACTTTTGAACAAATTAAATGAACTTGAACTTTTAATCTCTTGCTTTTGCTGTTTTGCTGGCAAAATCCAGTGAAATAAACAATAACGACTTTAACCATTAACAGCTTTAACAGAAATCAAAAGATGTATAAAGTGGCAAAAAAAATATCCTTAAAACAATGGCTGTAGACATTATAAATTTTTAGGCTCCTAAAAATATATGCCCAGACTTTTTTTGCTACCTCATACCAAATATTTACTTACTTTGCTTTATTTATTTCACCACTTTTCGCTATTATTCGCAGTTAGGATATTTAAAGTGAGCCATAAGGAAATTATGGCCACTTAAATTAGCCATTTTGTAAATACCCTACAAAAGATATTAGTTTTGGTTTATTGAAATTGTTATAAGCAGATGTAAATTTTCAGAAAACCTTTATTAATGAGTTAAAGAGTTTTTAAGTGTTAATTAATATTTACAAGAAAGTTTTGCATGACGACATAATCAAGCCTATGGCCAATTATGTTTTCACGTGAAATATGTTCCTTTTCACTTTTTTCGTTCACAAACTTTTTTGTCACAAAAAAAATTACCCTGTTGTGAAATTTATTCATGGAATTTTGTAAACATTGAACAGCTGTTCCATACAAAATCAACTATTGTGAATGAATTGTTCACAACAAGTTCACGAAATCAATTTTCCCTTCGAGGGAAGTAAAAATTTCAAGGGAACAAATTTTTTACTTCGGAATTTAAATCTTTAATAATTCTTTCAGATATATAGAATTGTACCGCATTTTAAAAATAAAAAACACAGGTCTACAAAATTTTAAAAAAGTCAAAACTCTGAGACCAATTTTTACTGAGTTTTGTTTTGAAGTTTAAAAAAACGCATTTTTTTCTTTCTGAGACTTTACTAACAGCGCCAGGACATTTTTTTATAAAACATTTGGTTTGCCATGGACATTCACCATTTTGTTAATTTTTATACAAAGTCTTAACATCTGACATATCTTCTCTCTTCTTCTAGATATAAACATCTACAGCTTGAAAAATTATATTTTTCGGTATATTTATTACATTGCTATAGTGTAGAGGGTATGCAAGTTCAGACATCTCTAAGAATAATGAAGATGTTAAGCCTATATTTTAAAGCTGACAGAATGAACTTTCAGATGACAAGTAACATTTTTTTAAATAAAGTTGTCTTGACGATGTTATAAGGTGTCAAAAAGACGCCAAAAAATTGCGTTTTATAAAATTTCAGAACATGATATCTCGAATAACAAATGTCACGCAGTCTAGCGTATTACTTTAGAAAAGTATAATTCGGTCGGCCTGTTTTAAAAAATATATACATAAGATGAACTCACATAACCACTTACTTTTTAATGAATACTACCTACCGTCTGTATTGTTTAGAAGTACTCTAGTAATAACTTTATTTAAATCTGATAAAGAAGTGCTTTATTTTCGGTTTTTTCATTTTGTATGCATATAACAAACTGAAGTCTTTGTTTTTATTATTAAAAAAAACAATACAACTTTTTTGAAAGAGAAACGCAAGTACTTCTTTAACTCCCTATTTGTAGTAGAACATGGAAGTACATGTCTTCAATGACATCACTGTGTTAAAATATACTAAAGAAGAAGAGGTGAAAAGAAAAACTGAACCACTAGACTTTTTATGAATATGACTTCACCACACACTTTACTTTAACGTGTATTGATAATTTTTTGATAAAAAATGGAAAAAGTGTTTTCGAAGGATATCGCAGGATATTATCAATTTTTAGAATATAGTGATGTTAAATTCTAAGAAAAATCTGTAGCTTGTAACTCAAAATAATACTCTATATTAAGAAATTTGTAAAAAAAATTCTTGGGACACCGGTGTCCCGTATACGTGAAAGAGTTAACTCATTACTTTCAATTTAAATTTTTTCCTGAAATAGTAAGTAATATATATTTATTGCCTAATCTTGAAGATTAGAACACATTCAAATGTTAAATATTCCTACAGTAGGGTAACAAACAACGGGATTTATTTTATTCACTTTTTTAGCTAGAAAATAAAATTGCAAAATTTTTAATTTACTTTTATAATTTATGTTGATATTTAAGAAACCAGAAAAAAAGAATTATAATAAAAACCATTAAAAATATACATTTTTGGGTTCATAAATCATAATGTTTTTTTCTCTTGGTTTCTACTACATACTGCTGCTGTTGTTAAATCCAATTCAAGGTTGTCTAAATCATACGAAGCTGTTTGTGCTACCAAAAAAAAAAAAGAATAACTAAATACAAATTACAATTAGAGACAAAGTAGAAAATCTGTATGTATCCTTACTCCAAAAGCACATAATGCAGTCTATGATGATTTTTTCATTCCCATTTCTTTCAAATGAAATGAGTCATTATTATTAAAAGATTTTTCTTTATGTTTTTGTTGTAACATTTTCTTTATTTCTCCTTTATAATTAATTTCATTAGCAAAGAAAATCACCATCATCATCTTCCTCGTTGTTCTCATCACCATAGACTTTTTCTTCATTGTTGCTTAGTGTTTGTTGCAACTGCTGTAACACCACTATCTCTGACTGCTTTTAGTTTTACTATTTTATCTGTATATGTGCAACAGGAAGTATATTGCATTGTCTTGAAAATAATGAGAGAAAAAGAAAGAATTACAGTGAGTAATAATATTAATGTCTTTTTATTTAAAATGCAATTGTTTCTTAGTAGAAAATATAATTTATTTATTTATGTTAGTTTTTTTGTGTTTGCTAAATGACTTCTTAAATATTCGCTGCTAATAGTGCCCGCTCTATCCCCAAATAATCAGTGACGTAATTAGTTCTTTAGGAATTTTCTTTATGGATTTTTAAATTGATATTTCTTTGTAACTTTTGATTTGCTACAATTTAAAGGTTTTACTAATAAATAAGCGTAGTTTTACTTTATGCCTTTACTATATTCTGTAATTATTATATGTTTAAATAAAGTTTGTTGCTCTATTTTTTATTGTTTCTATTCTTGCCTTAAGATGTCAAAAAACTAATTTTTTATGTCATTATACAAAACAACGGGGGTTTTAATTATACTTTTAATGTAAAAATTATTATTAAGAAAGGCACGTATTCGCTAAGACATGTTTCATTTTGCAAATGTCTACTATTTCGCCTCGCTTAATATAGTTACCTTTATGAAAGGATTGTAAAGAAAACCTAAAGTCCAGCATATTTGATATCCGAAAGCCATTAATGCTTCGTATTTAATATAACAAAGGATGAGTGAAAAACCATTTTTTTTTTTTTTTTTTTTGAAAAAAATTATTTTAAATAAAGAGGCTAACTTTTCTAACGGATTTAGAATTGATTAGTGTTGAATTTGAATCTCATCTAAGAACACTATCATCATCAGTTTTTCTAAATATCGTGAAAATATTGACAAAATTTTATAAAATCCGTTTAATCCGTTCAATATTATTTTAAAATACAAACAACTATGAGGTTTTTGGCCATATTTATGATTCTGATTCAACATAGCTCAATCTTTTATAAATGTGTAATTTGGTAGCTGAGTTGCGACTCAGAATCACTCTAAGACCCATAGTGCAATGTCAGTCTATCCATAAATTTATGATTAGAAACCAAAAAAAAAACTATGTTTTCATAATCCAAATGTTTATTCAAATTTTTCGATTTTTTCCGACTTTTTCACTATTTTCCACTTTTTCCGACTATATCAGACTTGTCGACGGTTTTTGACTTTTTCCGAATTTTTTCGATTTTCAACTATTTTCGACTGTTTGACTATTTTTGTCTTTCTTCGACTTTTCGACTATTTTTGACTTTTTCCGACTTTTTGACTATTTTTCGTTCAATATTATTTTGAAATTTAAACCAACTATTTATTCAAATTTTTCGACTCTTTGACGGTTTTCGACTTTTTCCAACTTTTTTTTTTTTATTTTCAACTATTTTTGACTGTTCCGACTTTTTCGACTTTTTTTTGACATTTCGACTTTTCGACTTTTATTTCCAAAGTCGACTTTTCGGCTTTTTTCACAGACGATGTTCGAGTTATAGTTTTTTTAAACAAAATAGTCGACTTCGACTTTTCGACATAAAGTCGATTGTTCGATTATTCGAAAGTCGATTTATAGAACCCTAGTTATAATCTCTATTGATGTTAAAATTATTAAGATTTGAAAATGCATTGCAATAAAATAAAAGTAAGAAAATATAGTCGGGCCATGGTCGGCCGTTGGATGTGGATTATTTTTAATAAACATGCCTTTAAATTGTTTTTGCTTTAAGTTCTAATGAGTTTAGTGATTTTTAAATCATGCAAGTATGAAGCTTGATCATTACGAAAATAAGACTTGCATAAAACTAAATTGTGCCAATTATGGTAGAATTACTAGAATATTTAACATAATTATGGACTCAAAGCCCTATTCGGAGGTACGGTTGTGTGGGTGCTAGGTGAAATAATGAACCGATGTTAACCATTTTCTATAGGTTTCATCAAATTATCTTGAAAATTGCGATTTGTAGTTTAATGGAAAGGTTTACATGGACGGACATAGCTAAATCGTTTCTGGAGATGATTCGGATCCGATAGGTATATTTTAATGTGGGTATTGAATCTATATTTCAATGCGTTACATACATCAGCACAAACCCCATATACCCTCCCCACCAAAGTGGTGTAGGGTATAATAATATTCTTTAAGTAAAATGTAGAGTATATATACAAATAATATATTAAAAAAATATGGGACTTAAATTAGCATCAAAACGCATACCTTGTACACCCTGCAGCAGCCATTTTCACATAAAACATTGTGCATCACTTGTATTTACTCTGTGTACTCAGTTTTTCATAATCAACTCTTATGCCTCGGTAAAAGGGCCTTAAAGTTTAAAGGACATACGATTTCAAAAGACGGAATTACAAAATTTACATAATAAATTTGATATCAAATGAAGCTGAAAATCTCCGCATCAATATAATATAATTTATTTAAGTTCATTAGGATAAAAAAGGAATGAACTGAAGGAGTATTATGCGTTTGTGCTGATGTTTTATGAGTTTGAGTCGATTTTGCTATGAAAGTCCGTCCGTCTGTCTGTGTGTAAGGCTTGTGAGCACGCTACAGGTCGCAATTTTCAATATAATTTAATGAAATTTTGCACATATTCTTTTTTTAGACCAGCAACGAAATTGGTCCATAATTTGGACTAGTCCCCATATAACCGTACTTCCTGAATAGGACATTTATGCTCATGATTATGTTAAATGTTCTATTATGTTAAAAAAAAATGGACAAAATTTAGTTTTGTTGTTAAAAACAGTCGATTATTTCGACTACAACCATACCCACGACTAGGGCCGTTATGTTTATAAAAGAGATTATTAAAAACAAGGCGATTGTTAATATATAAAGAAATATTATTGTGTAAGAAACGACAGCACAATACCCCTCAACAAAAGTGTAGGGTATAACAATTAAGACTTAATCAAAAATAAATAAAATGTCAACCTTTTTTTCTGCTTGTTTTTCCAAACAATTTAATTTCTTATCAAATTGTTTAATTTAAATTTAAATGGCGAGTATAATAATGCAACACCTTAACAAAACAATACAAAAAAAATTTATAAATCCTTAAAAATTTAACAAATTGTTCCCCAAAAACACCCTTTTTTAAAAAGTAAAGAAAAAAATTTAAATCTACAGCTCTTTTCATCCATGCGTTTATTTTTAGGCCAAACTATTTCGTATCTTTCAACAAGTTTTCCACGCTGGTCGTGATGCACATCATGAGGAATTGCGTCGTTTGGGAATTTTTGTTGTACGTAAATTTGTGGAAACCGCACCAAATAATCCAAAAATCTACGCTGAATTGTTGTTCTATAAATCGATTAAAGAAGCAAACGAACTGGAAAGTGGCTACTGTGATGCCTATGAATCGTAAGTATATCAACGTTTATTTGTAATGATTCTCTTCCATTCAGTCTTAAAATTGTTCAGTCAGACAGTCACACACACAAACAAAACATAAAGATATTTAAAATGAATTTAACTCTATTCATTTCATTTAAACACTTTCACTTTGGGTGATCATTTAGGTCATCCTTGAGGCAAATTTTTATTTCATTTTAGGTTTTTATTTTTGTTGTTCTTTCTTTTCGTTTTATATGAAAAAGTATTGAATTTATGTTTAAAAACCAGCTGGTCAGGGAAGACGGTCCTCGCTTCTTTAATATGGGCACCAACAAATTTGTAATTTTTCCTTTTCCTTCCTACTTTTCTTGTCCTGCTGGTGGCCAAGTAGATTGATTATGATGTGATTGCAGACAAGGATTTGTGTTATTTTCTTTTATTTGATGTGTGTGTTTTTTATCTCATAAAAACATTTAAATGAAAATGATGATGAATGATTGTAAATAATATAACACTCCTCCGTTCTTATTTTTTCTATTATTCTTATTTTTTTAAATCTTCTGTTTAAGAGACATGAAAAAAACGGAAAAAAACGAATCAGTTTATTTGATTACTTATTCTTTTTCATCTTCTACATTTCAGCGGCACCAAAGGAACCTGGACTGAAGAACAAGAGTCAGAGTTACGTTTTCTATTTGAAGAGAATCAACAAAATCCTGAAACTGACAAGGGTAAGTCTCACAATCGGGTTTTTTTATAAGTTTTATTTTGTGCTTTCAAAACTGCCTATTAAGGGGTGTTTAAAGGAATGATTTCATTAGGTTGCAATTTACGTAAACTGTACAAAATGCAAATATTTTCTTCAAATTAGCCAAAAAAATCTTTAGCATATCCTTTAGCGTAATTAGTAAGGGATTAAAAATATCGTGAGCGCTAAGCGATATATTTGAAATATTTTCGAAAATTTCGGATAAACGGACATTGCACTATGGACCAGAGAGTGACGCTGTGAGAAATAGAAATTCGTTATGTATCTTTTGCTAATATTGAAAAGAAAAGTTGTAACATAATCTGTATTGACATTAAAAGTATTAAGATTTGAAATTATGTATTAAATTTCAAAAAAAAAAAAACTTTACGAATTTAAAAAAAAGTATTTTTTTTTTTTCAAAAATCTTGTAAAAATAGATTTTTTTTTTTAAATTTTTCTCTGATATTTTTTTCCGAAATTTGTCTGTTGATATTCTTTCAAATTTTGTAAATGAAACTTTTGTTAAAAACGTAATTGTTCAATTCACTCAGAATCGGTGTTGTACGGTTGTATTGTAGTAAAAAAAAAAATTTTTTTAATTTTTTTATGACATACAACGATACGACATCGATTGTAAATTAGACAAACATATTAAAAAATTTGTAGAATTTATTGCAATTTCATGATTAAACTCTCTAACTGCTCTGTCTTTTAACCAGAAGGCAAAATGCCTTTTAAAAATTCAAATTTGTTGAGGTTAGAGGAAATTTATCAAACCCACTCAACTTCTGGACACTTTTTTCCTACTTTTATTAAAGCAAAAAAAAAAAGATGAAATGATGATGAGAAAAGGTTTACTGCTGTTGGTGTGACAAAATCCTTTATTAATGTCGCTGTTGTTCTTATTGCTGCAGTATCCTGTTGTTTTGTGAACTTCATTTTGCCGTTGGCATATTTTTTAAGTGCTTTTTTAACTTGGTCTCCAAATCCAAAGTGATTGATTTAACAAGTCAATTTCAATGTGTTGACAGTTTCATGATTGAAATAATTTTCTTTATTATCGCTTTGCAATCAACCCAACAATAACAACAACATCGTCGTCGTCATCATCATCATCATAGTCGCCATAGTCAGCATGTGCCTTCATTTGTTTTCCTTTTAATAGCACCAATTGATGAGGATTCGGTTTCAGTGAGTGTGTGTGTTTGTGTAAAGCTTTTTTCCCTCTCCCTCTCTCTACCTTTATCTTTTCTGTTGATCCTTTTTTTTCTAAAGTCTGTCGTCTGCTAATGTTTTGACATTTTTATTTCACCAATATGTCCAAGATTAATTGTTATGTGTCTGGTAGTATGGTTGAAAATTTTATTTTTATCCATAAAAATAAATTTATTGTTAAAAACGAAGCATATACCAACCAATATACGAAGTTTTTTTATTATTGCATGTCCTTTTACTGCAGCTAAACCAAAAGTTTGCTTTTAACTAAAAGTGACAAACAAAAAGGACTTACTGAGTAAAATCCTTTAATGACAATCATTTAAGGTTTAAATTATATTTAACATCATTTATATGGCTTCATTTTAAGATGACATTAAGATGCCTTTTATATTGCCTACAAATTTAGAAGTCATCAAGATCCAGTTAGTTATCTAGTATCTTGATGCTCTTTGAGTACTGCTGCAACGAAATTGAGTAATGAGTATCTACATACATTTGGATAGAACTTTGTTTTATGATTAACTCAGAATGGACAAAGATATGTATATAAAAGAGTTGATTTAAAGAGGTTTAAATTGTATGGCCAGTAAATCGTTTGAAAATTACAGTATTTTCTCCCATCACTTGTAAGGGGGATATAGGAAAACGTGGACCGAAATTTTCCATTTTCAATACCAAACAAACCTTAAAATTTGAACCCTCTAGCTCTTTCCGTTCGGCCGCTATCGTGTTTTCAACAGACGGACAGGCTTGATCTAGCCATGTCTGTGCGTCTGTTGAAAACACGATAGCGTCCGAACGGGAAGAGTTTGAGGTTGAAATTATACTGTCTTAGAATAAAAAAAAAAAACTGAATATATTTACCGTTGTTACAAACGGAATGACAAAATCAATATACCGCACACCTTTTTTTTAATGGTGCATATATAAAACTAATGTTTCTCTACTCCTATATTTACAGATGTAATTGATTGGATTTTAGAAAATATTGGTGATAAAACACGCACCAGAAGAGGAGTTCTAAAGAAACTTAAAGAAATGGGTTTAAAGTTCAAGGCACCAACCAAAAAGTCCACTGCCGATGCCCACAACAAAAACCTATGGCGCTCTGAAGAAGATGAAGAACTACGCAGTCTTTACGATCAGTATCGAACTGAAGATGGTAAGTTTCAAAATAAGAAAAAGGTTTCAAACTTCTAAAACAATTATATCTTTAAAAACATCTTCCCGTAGATTGTCTCCAACGTATTCTAGATGAATTTGCCGAAAGACGTAATAAGCAGGCAATAATCAAAAGAATGTTGCAATTACATATTATCGCCGATAAATCGGAAATTTTACCTCAAAAGCCTCGTAAACGCAAATCCAAGAAACAAATGGAAAACGGAGAAGAGGAAGGAAGAGAACATGATGAATATGAATTTATGGAAGAACCAACATTTGATGGAACCGATAGGCCAAGCACATCTCGGCAAAGTAAGCCTAAGAAGCCAGTCAAGGCTAAAGCACGCAAAATAGTACGTACTCCGCTAGATGTGGGCACGGTAAGAGCTTTGTTGGGACAAATTGATGCCGAAAAATACCAAGAAGCTATTGATTGGCTTAAAGAATGTTTGGATGATGCTGCTGATGATACTGATGAACCGGCAGAAGAAGACGATGGTGTACCTTTGGTACCCTTACAAGAATTGCAAAAAGAGGCCATGGAAGATGGAGATTTCAAAAAGGTTTTGGTAGCTTTAGGCATACAACCTCCTGTCTTTGGTATGGAAAGCTATTGGCGTATACCCACCTATTTGAATTCGGCTGACTTGAAGTTGAGAGCGAAAATAGTGGCTGGTGAGGAGGTAGATATCGATGTTGAAGATTTGGAAGATGAAGATAATGAAACGGACAATGAAAGCGCTGAAGAAAATGTTGATAATCGTGATGGTGATGAAAGTGAGGAAGATTATTTGGAAGCTTTGGGTATGGCCAAGGAACGTAAGAAGTTGGATAATTTAGAAAATTATATGGATCAACAAAGAGAGAAAATGAAAAACTTAATGTTTAGCAAGAGTGATGAAGAGACTGAAGAACGTGTTCCCCTAAAAGAGAAAAAGAAAAGTAAATCCAAAAAGGAAACCAAAGCTAAGAAAAAGAAGCAAGATTCTGATTCTGAGGAAGATACTGAAATGGTGGATAAAATTAAAAAGAAGTTGGATAAAAAGAAACGCAATTATGATTTGAGCAGTGAAGAAGATGATGGCGAAGATACATTTAAAAAACCTAAAGAAAAGGAAGTGGTCAAGCCTGACACAACCGATTTATTTGATCAATTAAAAGCTAAACGAGCTAAAAGTAAAATTAATCTTAAAGATATGGTGGCCGAAAAGGATAATGAAGGAGAAGAGGATGATATTGATTTAAATTTCAATTCTGAGGATTATCGCAAACGTTTAGCTGAATTGGGCGATGATGACGAGATGGAAGATGATGAGGACAATGAACAACAAACATTAAGCAATCGTTCCCGCCGTGCCAATGTAATTGAATCCGATTATGATGATGCTGATGGCAATGTTGTTGACAATGTTAATAAAGCCAACAACAGAGATAAACAAGCCTTCAACGTTGCTGATGATGATGACAACAATAATGCCGATGATGATAGTGTTAAATCCATTAAAAAACAACAAACAGGCGACAATATAAAAGACTCCTTGTCTAAAATTTCTACAAAAAAACGTCAACGTTCCTTAGATGAAGACAATATAGCTGAGATGGAACAAGAGGATGATGAGGACGAGGATGCTAAATTTCTAAAACGCAAAAAACCATCACCAAACGAACAACGTGCTTCAGTGATTGGTGAAGAACCAGCTAAACGACGCCGTGTTGCTGTCATAGACGATGATGATGAGGATGATTGAGCAAACAATTTCATTTTTACTTACTCTCTATATTATATGCAATGATTTTCATTTAATTTAAATTTTTTATGTTTTGTTTTACTTTATTTTCTTGTTAATTGGTTAAAAAGTGAATGAAATGAAAAGCAAAATTAATATGTGAAGTCAAGACATTTAAAAAGTACTTGTCTCATTTTCTATTCGTTAAGTTTTAATTCACTTTTTTTTAAATAAGCATTTAACATATTTGTTCATTAAGATTACTTTAATTTGTAACTTTTTTTCGTATTTTGCTTTAATCTCAGTTTGTCGTGTTAATTTCCTATTATTATACCATTGCATATAATCAATGGAATCTTGAATTATTGTAATAAAATATTCTTTTAAAAATTGGATAATGTATGTATTTGAGTTTAGTAATATACTTGTATTTACAGTTTGGAAAATGTAACATCTGTACCGGTTAGTTTGAAATTTGAGCTCCAAGACCAGTTGCAATTGTTATGGAAGTTTTAGAAATCTGTTAATAAACTGGAGGGTTATCTTGAAACAAATTTCAAAATTAATTTTATTTGAATGAGTTTTGTTATTTCATTATCAATTTAATCGATTTATTATTGATCACGAAACTTGAAAGGATCAACTGACGACATCGAATAGATAAACGTTCGTTTCGTCAGTTAAACCTGCCAAAAAAACAGATTTTTATATAAAAATGGTTTTGAAGGCAAATGTGGCAAATTTCAAATAATAATATATTTTATTTTTATTTTCTTTTGAAGGTTTTTACAAATAAGACTTGGTTTGTTTTAAAGCGAGTAGCAAAGGACATACTGCACGACAATGGCTTAAGGATAGAATCAGCTGATCGTAACAACGTTCAAAACTTTGGTAAGCTGATAATTTTTTTATTTGTTCTTATATTGTTAAAGAAATAATTTTTAGAAAATGTAATCCAATTAATTAATTTTTCTAACATTTTCTTATCGCTCTGTTCAACAAAGAAAATTACAATTATTTTTAAATTTAAACCATCAACCCTATTTTCACAATGTCTAGTTAATTTTTACATTTCAAACATTTCTTAACTAAAAGAATAACTACCAGTTAAACGATAGCTGGACGTTGTGAAAATGGGGGTTAATATTTCTCCGAAATATTTTTTAAATTTCAATATTTCTTAACTGAAACCAAAAATGTATGATACAACATTGCAGGCGTCTCCCGAAAATCAAAATTGTATATTAATCCTTTGCATGAAACATGAATAAAAATTAAAAACCTTGGGTCACCATTTGTCGGAGATTGAACTTAATCCCCGACAAATATTATGAGAAACTATTTATATTTAAGCAACGATTTATGAATAATAATGTTATTTTTAAAAAACTTTAAGCAGAAGTCATCTTGAGAATAGATCAATATAGAATTTTTGCTTCTAAAGCAATAACTTGGTTATGGCTTATTCAATAACTTACTTTTCAATGACTAATTTATGTATCCCAGCAAAAATAAAACGAAGTACTTCTAAAAGAATAACATTTGTCACCATTTCAAAAGAAGCACTAAGTGAATTTGTTTACCTTCTGTGGAAGTGGTGTCTATTGACTTCAAAAAAAGCGAAAAGAATCCCATTTTGTTTAAAATTGAAGGTTTATTTTTGTACTATTTTTTATACCCTACATTATGCGTTTTTGCTGAAGTTTGTAACACCCAAAAATATTGATCCTACCCCCAACTTAAAGTATACCAATCGCCTTTGAATCACTTTCTGAGTCGATTAAGCTATGTCCGTCCGTAAAAATATTCCACAATAAAACAAATTAAATGCTTTATTTAAAAAAATTTAACATACTGACTGGTGTAGGGCATCATATGATCGGCAATGTCCGACTATAAATTCATACTTGTTTTTAATTAAACTCACTTTATTTTGGAATTGATTGATAAATGTGTATAATTTATTTATTTATGTTAATATGGTTTAAGTCAATTTAGTTGTATTCAATAATACTTCAACTTCACTTCCTAATAACTTCCAAAAAAAGAACATAAAAATTACTTCCTGAGAATGAATTCAGATGTACTTCAGTACTTAAGAAAGTATCTTCAACTTATACAAATAAAAAACAATTCAGTTCTTAAAATAATTGAACCATTTATCAATATCCTTATAAATTTTTCCGCATTCTTTTTAAGCATGCTTTATCAATTCACTACTAAATTTAAACAATAGCAAATGTAACGTAAAACTTAACATTTACTTTAAAAATTAATTGTTTGTAAAATATTTAATTTACCAACAAAACAAATAATCATCAATTTTTACTATCAGTGCTTGAACATTTTACTTTACTGCTCCACAACTGAACTGATGTGTCTCATATATTTGGTTTGTTTTAAATAGTTTACAATTTAATTTGATATCCTTTTGCAAAACCAACCAAATAACTACATATTATACAGCCAACCATCCTTTCCTTCCTTCCTAGTTATAGTTATATTTTTTTTATTTTTACACAATTTGGTTGTATTTTTTATTATGTGTATGTATTTCTTCCTTATTACTTGTTCACATTGAAAAGTTAATAGTTGCAATTATATAAAGTCACATCATCTGGCATATTATGTCATTTGTATACATATACACATGTATGTACGTTTGTAATACAGAAACGTTGGCAAACACAAACATTCTACATACATACAAATACCAACATAAAATATAGTGAAACCTTTCAAACTTAAAACGAATACGTGTGCATTGTAGCAGAACCAGTAAATGGTCAATTGCTCTATATGAACAAAAAAAGAAACAAAAATATCAAAAAAAGAAACAAAAATATCGAAAAAAAAACTTTAACGAAACTAATAATGAAACTTTTAGACTCTCGTTTGGGTACACTATGTAATAAAAATACTTTTTTAAGCAAAAAAAATGAAAAACAAAACAAGAACATAGAGAATATTTTAGAAAAGATTTTCTTGCCATTCAAATGATGGCTTTCGGTTATGATACACTTGGGAAATACAATATCATTTGAATCTATGATGCGGTTTTTTCATACTAAAGCAACAAAATTTTTCGATTTGCTCGGAGTATATATTAATGTATGACCGACTGAGTGAAGAAATTGTATAACTGGTTAGTAGATACAAACATATGTACTTGTGTATTGCACATACATTTTTTTTTTTTTTTTTTGAGATCACTAAACTACTTAGTATATACCTGCAACGAAACAACGAACAGCTTCACAGCTGGTGGTTAGTAATATTTGGTGGCATAATTGATAGTAATATTGGCACATGAGTAGGTTAGTTGTAGAGTTATAGGTGTTTTCCTGTAAACCTATATCCAGTGTTACCAATATTTTTTCCATCATTTGCCTTAAAGTTTGTGACAAAAACAGCTAGAAACTGTCAGATTTAGGTTTTTGCAAGCCTTTTTAAGCAACAATACTGTAGACAAGACTTTATACTAGACTATATTCTATACTATATGCATTATACAAGTCGTATAGACTATAGATTAAGCCATAGACTAGCCTATAGAATAGACAATAGACTATACCAGAGATTAGACCATTGACCAGACTATAGACTCTACTATAGACAAAACTACATACTAGACTAATACTAAACTAATACTAAACTAATACTAAACTATAGACTAGACCATTGACTAGACTATAGCCTAGACTATAGACTAGAGTATAAAATAGGCTAAAGAGTAGACTATAGACTGGACTGTAGACTAGAATATAAGCTAGGCTATAGTCTATTCTATATTCTAGTGTGTAAGCAAGACTAGAATGTATACTGTAAAGATTATCCTATAATATAACTAGACTATAGACTAGACTATTGAATAGACTATAGACTAGACTATAAACTAATCTAGTCTATAGTCTAGTCAGTAGTCTAGTCTTTAGTCTAGTCTATAGTCTAGTCTATAGTCTAGTCTATAGTCTAGTCTATAGTCTAGTCTATAGTCTAGTCTATAGTCTAGTCTATAGTCTAGTCTATAGTCTAGTCTATAGTCTGGTCTATAGTCTAGTCTATAGTCTAGTCTATAGTTTAGTTTAGTCTAGTCTGTTGTCTAGTCTATAGTCTAGTCTATAGTCTAGTCTATAGTATAATCTACAGTCTAGTCTATAGTCTAGTCTCTAGTCAAATATGTAGTCTAGCCTAAAGTCTACTTTCTAGCCTAGTCTACTTTAAAGTCTAGTCTATTGTCTTGTTTAAATTCTAGTCTATAGACTAGTCTAGTCTATAGTCTAGTATGTAGTCTAGCCTAAAGTCTACTATCTATCCTAGTCTACTTTAAAGTCTAGTCTATTGCCTTGCTTAAAGTCAACAAGACTATAGACTAGACTTTAAGTAGACTAGGCTAGACTATAGACTAGATTATAGACTAGACTGCACTTAACTGTCGACTAGACGATTGACTAGACTATACACTAGACGATAGACTAGAATATAGAATACACTAGACTATAGACTAGAATGTAGAATACACTAGACTATAAACTAAACTGTATTTAATTTAATTAATCCATTTTATATGTGAAATATTCAATGTTTATTTTATTACAAATGACGTTGTAACATTTAAACTTAACTAATAAATATATAATACGTCATACTGTTAATTACACTTAATTTCTCCATTTAATAACAAATTTAGATCTGAACAATTTTGAAATTATATAAATCTAATCAAATTATATTATTTCTCTTTTTAGGAATCTGTGATACAGTTAGAAAAATCTATTAATTATAATTTTGCTGCAAAAAACCTTCCACAGCCTACAGTTTAAACGCATACAGATTGGTCAGCATGAATAATATTGTAAAACCAATTAAAATATTAAAAATATAGTTTTAAACATTTATATTAGTTATAAAAATTATAAACTAATTTGCTAATTAGTATAATTAAATTTTACTTTACAATGATTTAAATAAATACACACTTTTATTAAAAATAATTCCAGATAATCTTATAAATATTAAATTCCAGTGAAAATTGTATTTTATCTGCAGAAAGTAAACTGAAAATAAAAAAATATATTATTATTCGTTAATAAAAGTTTCAATAAAATTCCTAAAAATGTGTCTTTTATTTGTTTTTTTAATAATCTTATTTAATTACAAATAAACATAAATAAATAGAATTATTTTGCAGTTTATTAAAAAATATGAAATAATACGTTGAAAAACTAGTTTTATCATTAAATTCTTTAAAAGAATACATTCCCATACAATTTCATTTATATTTATTTATTTAGTACGTATTCATTGTACATGTGACGTCACTCAAACAGAAATTTGTCAATTTTTGTATAAACTCAAAATTTTCGCTTAACACCAGGCTCACAGAATCTCAGAAAAACAGCAGGCTGTTTATTTCCAGTTCAAAAAAATTCTACAGCATAGTCTTAGGCTTAGAAAAATATTTGACCTACCCTGTTGTCATATTCAACAACAGGGTGTGTGGTATAAAATCATTATGTAATGCCTAAAAGTATGTGCAGTATTTAGGTTTAATTTCATTTCAAGCTTAAATTAGAGTTGCCATTGTGCATTATATAGCTTTTGTAAAGGGGAACATTAAGTTTTACACAGAAATTACGTATTAATTAAAATGATTACCATATAATTAAGTGGAAATTAATTTTTATTTATATTTTAGGTAAATATAAAGTATAGTTTTAATTTATATTTTAGTTAAATATAACGTATAACAGAGACCAATACAAATTTATGATTTTGTATGAAAGGCTTTGTCAGAGAAATTACTTTTTGCATATAGAAATTTATGTCCATAAAATTGTTCTGTTAAAAACTTACAATTAAGTTTTAGTTAGCTAATCTCTTTTTCAATCTTTTAAACCAGAATGAAAACAAAAATAATTTATATCACGGAAATATTTGAAACAAGAATATAAGGAAAGTTGGTTGTTATATAACTTTGATATCTTTTCAGAACTAATCGTGCAAAAGCAAAACGTATTATCAAACGAATAAACCTTTTTTAACTAAGTAAACTTTATGAGAAACCTGCTATGATAATATAGAATTGTGGTAAAATATATTTTATTATTAGGGTATTTTGTATATTCTTACTATAATATGTGGGAATAACTAATACATGACAAAGGTATCTCTAGCATAAATTTAATTTTTGTATTATTTCTTGTTGCTTTCTAAAAATTCTTATTACCTGGCACATGCAAAAATTTTACACATACATATATTTATTTTATTTCATTGTTCTATGACGTCATATGCAAAAAAACAAAACAGTTACTTTAAAATTTACAGAAGAATATGAAAATAAATAAAAACACAAGTAACAAAGTTAACAATTGTGATAAACATATTCATTAGAATACCCTACACTAGTGACTTATTAAATTTAACTCCAATGTTTAATTAATATGATACAATATCCTATAATTAGAATACCCTACACTTGTGAATTATTAAAATAAATCCTAATTTCTAAATTAACATGGAGGTTTTTATAATTAACGACGCTCTTTATAAAATTCATGTGTATTGTTTAAGAAGATGTTGTTGATTTAAAATACATATTTTTGTTATTGTGTATGGTAGTAAATGTACATATTTTAGAAATAAACAAAGTACGTATGTATGTCCCATTACAAATTAAAGTTAATAATTCTTTAAAGAACAAGAAAAAATTGGGAGAGTAACAACTTAGTTTTGAAATATAAAACTACGTTCACACCTATCCAAATATTTGACAAAATGTCGTGACCGCTAAAAAATCTAAATTTTGATTTTTTTTAATATATGTATAGGTATTTATTTTCGCAAATATAATATACCTATCTTTAGATGGACGTTCAGAACGTCTTTATTATTTGTTTCGACAATATTTGCAATATTTTCAATTAGTGGTTACTAGAGTTGTCAATTATTCGTGTTAAAAATTATTCGAATAAAAACTAACAATATTTTTTTATTTGTGTAGTCGACGAAATTTTAGAAATTTTTCCATTATTCGAACGAATAATATTTTTACTTTTTATTGACAAAAAAAAGATTTTTTAAGAGGGCTCAAAGGGGAGTAGGCCAAAATATGGCCCTATCCATAAAAATGTTGGTAGGGGGAGTTAAGTCTTCTTCAATATTATTTATGTGGAATTTAAAAGTGTTATTAGTGTTTGTAAGTGAATTTTGACCTTTAAGTCATTTTCTGAAGGGTATGGGGGATAGGGTCAAATGAAGCCCGATCATTACATTTGTCATTTGAAGTTCTATAAAACTAAGTTTTGTCGACTTTTGTTAACATAATGGATCATTTAAATTAATTATAAGATAAAAAGGCCCTATTTGGGGGGTACGGTTGTATGGGGGCTAGTCTAAATAATGGACCGATTTTAATAGTCTTCGTCCTTGGGCCAAGAGAAGCGTGTGTGCCAAATTTCATCCAATTACCTTGAAAATTGCGGCCTGTACCTTGCGCACAAGGTTTACATGGACAGCCAGCCAGCCAGACGGACGGACATAGCTTATTCGACTCAGAAAATGATTCTAAGCCGATTGGTATACTTTAAGGTGGGTATAGGACGAATATTTTTGTTATAAACATCAGCACAAACCCAATATACCCTCCCCACTAAAGTGGTGTAGGGTATAATGACTTAACGTACATGACTCTCTTAAAAATACTAGTATAGTAACTAAATTCTACATAAAAAGGTTTTTTATGCAAAGAATACACGATGCGAGCTTTTGAACACCTTTGTTTACAACCAAGTTACGTATATTGCACACAAATGTTACAATTTTTAAAACAATCTCTTAATACAACTTTAATTTTTAAAAAAAAATTTAATGAAGGTGGTAGCGTGTAATTGGAATTTAATTGTAAAATTTTTCTTTTTTTATATAATAAATAAAAAATTTAATAGTTTTAAGAAGTAAATACATGAATTTCCACCAAATGAAGAGTAAGAGAGAGAATTATGTTGTACGACAATCATTTTTATGTTGCGACTTGTTGTAGAACTTTGAAAATCTATCATAACATTTTGATCTTTCGTACAACCAATTCACAACTTCTTAAAGCAATCCTACACATTTCGTTAACAACCTTCTCACATTTCGTTAACAACCTTCTCACATTGTATCAGCGTGTGTATGCCTTGCTTTAGGAACTATCTGTTTCACTTTTTGCAAACATTGTATTTTAAATGTTTTTAATAAGAATTATTGCAATTGGAATTGGAAATTTTTTATTCGTTACTCGTGTTAACGTCTTTTTTATCAAATATTTGACAGGTTTGAACGTATCTTAAGAATCAAATTAATTGTCATTTAATCGAATAGTTTAAGAAGAAACTTAAGTAATAAATAAATTATATTTTTTATAGAAAATTATATTTTTTGTATCTCAAATTTGACCAATAACAATACAATAACTGCATTTCGGGATAAATGTTTTAGAATGTTTAATTCAATTTTACTATTTTTGAGATATCTCTAAAACAATAAATTTTATTTATCTTTGAAACTGGATAGGGAACAAACAACGATAATCTATGATCACTTTTATTTCATATTAAAATTTTTAGAGTGAAAACGTAGAAGTGTATTGAAACTAGAGTTTATGAAAACTAAGTTAGATAGATCTAAAATAATGATGATCTGTTTACTTTTTTCATGGATCATATTTATTTTTTTGAAAACAACGTCCATAGAGACGCTGCAAAAATTTAGATGATTAAAACAAGAGAGTAGTTTTGAGATTACCGATGTATTGCATGGATGCATTACGTGGTCCTAACTTAGGACATTGCAATTATAAATGGAGTATATTTTTTCCATATGCATAGGCATTTTAGGAATACTATTTACACGGCTGTGCGGAGTAGTCTCAATTATTGCAGGGTAAGTCTAAAACATAGAAAAGGTATGATAATTTTTTAATCCATTTGTTTTGGAAACTTTACAAGTTAAGGCCAAATGATAATCTGTGATCACTTTAATAAGATTTTTTGTTTGAAAACATAAAAGTCTGTTTATCTTGAAAACTAGGCGAGATAGAGCCAAGACCATGATGATCTGTTTTATTCCCTAAAAAACAATTTTTTGAGAGAAAGCATAAAAGTCTTGGAAAATAAAGTTTTTAAAGTTTTTGTTCCACAGAAAAATCAAAAATAATATTTACCTTTGATTTTTTTGACAATAAGAGATTAAATATTATTTTAAGTCTGAGTTACTTACATTTTTGCCACACATCAATACGATTTAAGACTTGTCGCCGCTAGACTTTGCCACCTCATCAAAACGATTTAAAACTTGTCGCCGCTAGACTTCCAGAACAACCCTCCAGCATCCAACCACATTCCAAAATCGATGAATTTCATTCAGTTGATCATTCTGTAAGTTAGGTTGCGATTAACATTATTGGTGGTATGTTCCCTTGTTTTCTGAAATTTAAATATTACAATGTTATTGGCTATTAATTGAACATATTGTGGATATTTTTATTTTATGTAACGCAGAAACAGGGACAATTTTAGAAACTTTTAAAATAAGGGTTAGTTGCTTACAAAAAAAATACAAGATGTTTTACATTGTTTTCATATTGTTAAAAAGCAAATATTTTCAATTGTTTCATTTAATGAAATTTTTAAATGGTTGTTATTGATTTCGTTGTAGTACGTACATATTTATTTTTGTGTATTTGGTTTAACTCGCTCGCTATTATCTAAAAATATGAATCTTGTTGGTAACAAATGGTGTACGTTGTTAATAACAAAAATAAATATTTATGACTTATTACAAGAAATATCGTTATTAAAGGGTATGAACAGAGAAGAATATATATACTAAATAAATTTGTATGTATGGACGAATGAATTTTCAATTACTTACATAAACAATTCATGCAAAACAATTTGAAGTTTGTGTTATATATGTATATGTATTTATGACCCATTTTGCAATATTATTTACAAACAAACCCAAGTAATTGAAAGAAGGGAGCAGGAGAAGAAATTTGTATAGCAAAAAGTGGTCAGCAACTTATTTTTCAATTGATGTATGCTCGTAGGCATGCCCAGCCTATAGTCTATAACCTAGTCTATAGTCTAATCTATAACCTACTCTATATTCTAGTATATAGCATAGTCTATATTCGAGTCTATAGCCTAGTCTATATTCTAGTCTATAGACTAGTCTACAGTCTAGTCTATAGTCAAGTCTATATTCTAGTCTATAGCATAGTCTATATTCTAGTCTGTAGTCTAGTCTATAGACTAGTTTAGTCTATAGAATAGTTTATATTCTAGTATGTAGCATAGTCTATATTCTAGTCTGTAGTCTAGTCTATATTCTAGTCTATAGTATAGTGTATAGTCTAGTTTATAGTCTAGTCTATAGTCTAGTCTATAGCCTAGTCTATAGTCTAGTCTATAGTCTAGTATATAGTCTAGTCTATAGTCTAGTCTATAGTCTAGTCTATGGTCTAGTCTATAGTCAAGTCTGTAGTCTAGTCAGTAGTCTATCCTATAGACTAGACCATAGACTATAGACTAGGCTTAAAAAAGTCCGTTTTTATGTGATCTCAAAAGAAAAAGTCTGACATTCATATTAGCATATAAAGAAAAATTTTGTTTATATATTTTCCACTGTATTCAAATTGTTAAAAACATACATATTTTATGTTCGATATTAATGGTGGCAATAATATAGAAGAATTTTTTCTTCGAATTTACTAGAAGTACACAGCAAACATGATAGAAAATATAAAAATGGCTAAATAAGTAACAGTTGTATATTTTGCTTGTCTAACCGTCAGACAAAATGTCTGCAGACTCATTTTGTTTATAGGCCTGTTTAAAAAAATAACATTTATATATAAAAAAACACTAAAAAGTAAGTGGAAAAATGTTACCAATATAAGGTTCATCAATATTTTATGAAAATCAGTCTGCATTTTGTCTACATAGTCCTCTGAGCCCCACCAATAAAAAAAAAACAACTATAAACTGTACGGTGGATTTTTTCTACATATTTGAGACTTAATACTTAAACAAGTACGAATATATTCAATTTATTTCTACATACTCTAACAAATCGTTATCATATTTGCCTCATCTGTTTCCTGTTTCTTCATTTTCATCTATTTTTCTATTATTTTTCTTCGTTTTTGGTTTAGCGGAAGTGATAAATTAGTTAAGCTTAGATTGTTAGTACTGCTGGTTGGTTGGTGGTGGCACTTGATTTTGGTGTTTTTCAAATTTTTTTTCTAGTGATGTCTCTAGAAAATTATATTGGATTTGTTGTTGTTGTGTTTATTTGAGTGTTTGTGTGCCAAGATAGATAAGATATTATTTCAAACTTCAGAGGGCATTAAAAAAGAAAAGCGCTTTGAAAATTATGTTTATATAAGTACTCTGTCAATATGAATATTAATGTCATGTAAATGGATGGATTTCTACTACTTTTTTCGCTGCGTTTTTTTACTGTTGAAAATTGTATATGGATTATATTAACAAATTGAGTATTTTATAAGGCTAAAAGTCACAGTAAATTGATTGAATTTTATGGCCCAAATTTAACTGTAACTGCGGATAAAGAGTAAATTTATTTGCTGTTTACTAGAGAGGAACTAATTTTGACTTGGCAATGGATAGGAAACGTATATATTGAAAATTTGCTATTTTACTTACATAAACATTGTTCTTATAAATATGAGCAATAAATGGAAATTGTTATGGTAAATTTTAAATTGGTTAGATAAATTATCATACATTTGTTTTATTAAAATTTTAGCAATAATTTTTTTTCAAAATTTACTTATACAATAGCATTTTAAGACATCAGTGTGTTAAAAGTGATGAAATTTGAGGCAATTACTTACCACAAACGTAATTTTGTTTTTAAAAAAAAAATTGCTTAGGAGGACATGAAAGTCGAAGTGCTTTACATGAACACCTGCTTTGTGAGCCCTATTTCATTGTGGTCTTTTCCAACCACTGTGAAAGTTTCTTTGACGATTCACCACTGCCCCATAAAGCTTCTTAGACGCTGGTACTAATTTACGTACAACTTCCGGTATATTATACTTGCACTTCTCTGAAGTACTTATGTTATCTAATTTCTGACAGTTGCTTTTCTGATGCTTAACTTCTGAGATGTTAAAACATCACTTTCGTTTACAACCACGCAGATGTTATGTCGGCAAGAGCACCTAGAGACGAAATCGGTAGACCAAAGTACGAATCCATCATATAAGCTGAGAACTTTGTTCTTACTCACAGAGAACACACTGTTGTAAATCTTGTATAAACAGAGTTTTGTCGAGGTATGTACCATCTTTCAACCCAGCACACTTCTCATTCATACACACTCATAGAGAAAAACATCCTGTAACACCAAATAATTTCCATAGTTTAGTTCCACATTCACATTTTTGTGGAGTTATGTTGTCATTATATAATATAGACTATACCGTACATCAATCTTTTAACTGCAATTAACTCTTCCCGCGAATTTGGATTTAAACCACAGTCATTACATATATCCCGAAGGAATCTCAACAAACTGATCAACCAGAAAATAGTCCTACGAACAACTGGCCACCCATAGTACCAGATTATGGTTCGACCTCATATAAATACCAATTAATAATCTCGACAGAATGGAGGTATTAGGAGCACCTTATTTCCCCGGAAAGACCAAAATGCGGTCTTTCATTAAGGTAACATGCCCCCGAGATGAACCTAAGAGGATATGCTCGATGTGTATGTGTTTATTTCTTCTAAGTTATGATGATGGTGAATTACCACGTTTGAGTGTAAGATGTTTATGAGTCCTTGAATCTGTCAATCTTTCCTCATGATAATTAAATGTACAGATATGATGGCGAGGTTGAAATATATACCAATCCTTGAAAAATCTTATATAACATTTGTGAACCGAGGAATATTGTCATTTCATTTAGAACTGAATCCCTGAAACTTTATTGAGATGCTAAATTATAGTTTACAATCCATTAAAATTAAGTAGGAGTTATATAATTGCATAAATTTGTATTACGAAATTTTCTAAATATAAACATTTTTATACTACTCATCAAAAAATATGATTATCAATGTTGGGTATTAATACAAAAATACACAAAAATAATTTCTTTTAAAAATAAATCTTTTTTTTTACATATTTGGTACACAATTGATTCAAGCCCTCATTATAGGTTCTATTCCAATATATTGACACCTTATTTACTGTACATGCTTTGTTCTACTCGTTCTTATAACAATGTTATCAGAATTCGATTAAAGGTTCATTAAAAATATGACTACTTTTGTTAGTTTATCATTAATAATTCTAAACTTTGAATATAAATATATCTATAAGTATACTAACACAATCATTCAGTTTTGTAAATATGTACATACTTGGAATGTATTAACTTTACACACCACAATATACTTATATAATAACAATACTGGGGTTTCAAAATTTCATAAATCATCAAAGAAATTGCTGTTTTAACTTTATTTTCTACACATATAAAATAGATGAGTAATTTTTATTTTGCATTATACTTTGGAAACAAAAGGAAGACATATACTTCCGGTATCTTATAACATATGCCACATATTAAGACACATACAATTTGCACAAACACTAACACCAACAATGTGCAAAAAACAAACATGAAAAACAACACCCTCTTGTCATACAAAAAGACTTTTGCAACTTCCGGTGTAGTAAATTCAACATATTTGGACAGTTTTTAATGTTTTTTTTTTCTTCTTAACAAACTATTGTCTGTAGTTTTACTATAAGCTGGTAGTTAATGGTAGTTTTAACAATAAATTTTTGTCAGTTTCTATTCTATTTTTTGTGAGTTTTTTTTTTTCTTTAATAACATCTTTCTGCATTCTATTCTAAAATTAACTTTTATCCCAAATACATTCAATAGTGTCATTTGACATATAACAAAACACAATGGGGGAGGAAAAATGGAATGTATATAAATACATAAATATATAAATTATAATGGAGACTAATTTTAAGGAAAGTATCGGATATAAATTATATAATTTCATTAGGAAAAGAAACGAATTGAAAATTTTTACAACACTTTTGATCTTTACTGTCATATTAAGATTCTCGTAAAAAAAATAGAGGCATATGTGGCGTTGTAACATTATGCACACAAAGGAAAGAAGACATAAATGTAACAAATTATAGGAAATATACACAGCAACCAATATACGGCTATATGCAACTAAAACTATAAGAAAAAGCTTAAATTACACACATAAAAGAAATATATACACACATACATGTATATACAAATGCAGAAGGATATAGAACATACACACTCGTTTAAACAAAATATGCAAGTTGGCAAAATAAAAACAGTAACGGAAACGCATACACACAGTCATTTACATATAAACGACTTGTGTGTGTGTTACAATATTGTATTTGTATCTGTAAATGAGCACAAGAATGAAAAGAAAAAAAACGAAAATATTGAAAATGCTGATACAATAAAAAACAAGCATGTTCTTAAAACTGGAGTTTATAAAGATAACATAAGACACAAACTAACGGCTAACATATACGAGGGGAATTACTACAGTTCCATGAAAGCATAAATTAAATTTATAATGCGAAATTTAAAAAAAATTGACATTTAATTAATATTATTAAAACGTTTTATAAACGATAGAGTGACACTTCACCCAATATAGTGTTGTTCCTTCAGGTTACATAAAACTACCCTCGTACATTGCTATAACTACAAACATACTATAATTTCATGCAACATATGTCTGTTATGTATGTAGATAGTAAATTGTGTTCATGTATCGTAGCTGTTGTCTTCAATAAGGATATTTTACATTCTTTTTTATTATTTTTATTGTTGCTGTTATTTTTTTTCTTTAAAATTTTCAATATTTTTCAGTTTTTGTTGATTATATTGAATTGGTATACATATACATATGTACATTTGTATGTATGTTTTTTGTATTCAAGAATTTTAAAGTAAAACTATAAAATTTTAGTTTATGAAATTGTTTTACAAAATTTTATGGGTCAGACATGTTTTTACCATAAGTGCAATAGAATATTTTAATTTTATTGAAGAGTGTAATAGAATTTTCCAACAGAGTCGTATACATACATACATATGTATATTTATTTATTTTTGCGTCATATACTAAAACCTAATTAGTCGATTTTTTATCTTAGAAACAATATAGTTTTAAAGTTTGACATTTTTAAAAAGAAATAATACTTAAATGTTTTGTATATTTCGAAAAAGTAAATAAAAAATGATGATAATTTAAAAAGTAAGATTTTGTTGTATATTAGGCTATGACGAATATTAAATACCTACCAATAAAGCATATACTGGACCATTTATCAAGGGCGGCAATAGTTATCGCTTAGCTATTATTACTGCTTAATTACCTTCACAGCACCTCTAACGCTGTGAAGGTATAAAGAACCCTACCTCACATATAAGCTCCACTTCAAAAAATGTTTAAAAATTAAAGTGTAGTAATAAAATATTACAGTCTTTATCAAGTTAAAAACTCTCTACAAAATTGTATAATTATCGGTTCACAATTGACCGTACAACTCAAAAATTTCTTAAAAATGTTAGTTATGAGGACATGTCCATAATTGGCCCCCATATAGGGTCTCCTTGAAAAAATTTATTTACGGACAAGGAACGCACAATTCATACTAAGCCCATATTTATAAAACTTACACTTCTACAGAAAATCAGTTTATAGCTAATAAATCATTCTAAAAAATTAAATAAGATTGATAGGAGGATTATAGTATACATTGTATCAAATCCGAAGAAATTCACCTAGGCCACTATCGGGCCTATTGTGCGCTTCTTATCATGAAAAAAACTCAATGAATTATTTTTCTAGAGTTTCACTGTCCTCTCCACATGCTTTACATTCGTCTGAATTCACACGTCTAATTTTTCATAGATTTGATTGTAATCATGTGTATCCACTCAAATTACACAGAAAAGACTGAAAATGAGTTTTAATTATCAAAAAAAAAAAAGTATCAAGCATAGTTTTGCTCCTATAGGTGCAAAATGATGATATCAATTACCAAATTTTTAAAAAAATAAAAATATATATTTTGTTTCCAAATAACGAATTAATCAGAACAATTAACGTCAATAATTGAGACAAGATTTAACATTGATTAATTCAATAATTGTATAAATTAAATATTTAATAAATATAAAATTATTAATCAAATAAATTAAACTGTTTAATAAAGAATTATTTAAAAATCAATTAAGAAGGTAATTAAAATAAACAAATTTTTAATCGATTACACACAACGTTAAAGGAATACTAGACCTTTAACAATGCGTTCAGCATTTACAAAAATTATCACTGTGTTGTCACAATTTAAGGTATAAAATGTTTCATAAGTTGTCAAGAAACTTGAATATTATATGCCTAAAATGTTATTGACTATTTAAGAATTATAAGAATTATATTATAAGGTGCACTTGAAATATTTTTTAATATGTACGTAAAAAAATCAAAAAGTTTTTTTCAGCCATTTTGATGTTAAAGATCGTTAACAATGTTAATAATTTTTGTTTTTGATGACAAGAACTTTGCCTATGGTATAAATCAAAGTTCCAAAAATATAATCCTGAGAAATTGATATTTTTTTTGCAAAAATTACGTGTCTTAGTATTAGCTTTTATTAAATTACATTTTATCCTCCACATCGTTTATTTTAAAAATTATATATATAAATCTTTATGTGGGAAGTCTGCAATGCCTCTTTAAAAGTTCCTCTCCTCTTTTGCAAGTTCATATTTTTAAAGGAAAAAAAGATTTCTTAGAAATGCTATTATTATCTATTATTGCTGTGTTGTATCATATAACAAAACTAATAATAATCTAATTAACCTTTAATACCCACATACACACAAACTCTATATAACAATAGAACTTGATGAGTTGTTAATTTTTTGTTTGCTATGAATAGATACAAATCTACAAGTATTTTGACATAAGGACACAAATATTTTTTTTTGCAAACAACGTCACTGGATTGCTTATTATTGTGTTATAAAACAAAAACAATACAAATTTATCTTATCTTTTCTGAACATGAAAGCTATACTAAGAGTGTTTGTTATTTTACAGTTAACCTGCAACATGAGACCAATTTGCAACATTGTTAATACTGGAAACATGTAACATGATTTCGGGTTTTTTTTAAGTTGCTATTTCAGTTACTGCTGCTACTCCAATTGTTCTTTTTTATGGCTGTTATTGTTGTTGGCAAAATTCATGCAACAATAGATATCAAAACAACCTCTTGAGACACACCCAATTCAACTAATTTTTGCCAACATAACATAATCCTTGTTTTCGCACAAGTGTTTGTTCCTCTGGACATTTATCATTGTGGTCACAAGTAGAACAGCAAGCAATCACCAACAAAATATTTGGAATATCAGTACATAAAAGAGAACACACAAACAACCTTCACTAGGTAATAGTGTTGATCAGGAGTTCTCAGCGTATTGTTATACAAGACCTGTTGAGAAATAGAAGGAACTATCAACAAAAGTCGTTGTTTTATCATAAGGGAAACATAATTTTTTGACTCAAAAAATGATACTTCTAAAGTTTTCAAAGAAAAATAATATGGACACTCTGGGATATTGTTATAAATATGTATTTAAGAAGTAGTATTATGGTATAATATAGTGACAAGTAACTATTTTTAGTAAAGTTATTGTGTCGGTGATCAACAGATCTTTGTACTAATTACAAAATCAGTTTGTTAAAAATAATAAATTTATCGAATTTCGTTGCCGTACTCCGTATGAGTATAGTAACTTGTACGCTCAATAAATTCAACATAACTTTTCTATTAGAATTTTATTTTCGACGCACCCTCAGGTTCCTAAAATCGTAAAAAATTTAAATTTTAGAAAAAAAATATTTTAAAAGCACTTAAATGCTATCTAAAATATAAAAAAGATATATATTTATTTAAAAAAAGTACCACCCTAATTAAGCCTTATTTGAAATTGCTTTTGAACAATGCATAGATGTTTTTGGTTGTTCTTGTACTATGTACTACACCATATTATTGCTGATTAGTTTGTGGTTATTCTTGAAGTGGTCCAGAAAGCTTTAAGTCTTATGTATGTGTGTAAATAGCTGACATACATACATACATACATACATACATACATACATACATACATACATACATACATACATACATACATACATACATACATATATACATACATACATATATACATATATACATACATACATACATACATACATACATACATACATACATACATACATACATACATACATACATACATACATACATACATACATACATATGTATATGTGCGTGTTATTGCTTCTATTAGTATGTGCGCATTTGATGTCAAGTATTTGTCACTGACTAAAAGTAACATCAATGCAGTAGCCCGTACTTAAGAATGAAAACCAATAAACAAAGACATGTTTGTAGAAAAAGATACAAATATTTTTAGTGATTGTTATTGTTAGCTGACAAAATGACAATGATGTTTGTTCGTTTGTTTACTTGATTTTCTGTCTTAGTAGTGCACTATGGGCTATAACAATTTTTCAACTCGTCCTTAATATTGATGGAAAATCTTGATCCTAGTAGAATATAGTTTTCTTAAATTATTTGGCTTTGATTATGTGTGAGAACATAGAACTTAGACGGTATTATGATTATGCTAAATAAGTTCATTCCCATATTGTTCTGCACAGATACTTATTATCCGATAATGAACGCCACATCTATGTTTAAGAGAGTAAAATGGTGACTGCGTATTAGATCTGCAAGCGATGTGGTCCAAATAATGGATTCCATCGAGTTTTATAATTAAAAACATTTGTTTTTAACTTAGTGGTGATTTTTGCAAAAATATCCTAGATCATTAACGGGAAGCAGATATAGTTGCAAAAAGTGTCATTAGCATTACATGCCCAGTAAAAACTTTCATTACCATGTAAGGGGTTAAAATGTTAAAATTTACTTACACAATAGCATTTTAAGTCATTAGCACAAACGATTACAAGTAATTAGAAGAAATTGTTATTGTAAATCGCATGAAAAAACGTATACAGCTTCTATATCTTTACGGGCAAGAAGACTAATGAATTAGAAAGTATTTATATAATACATTATTAGTAAGACCTTATTAGACTACTTCTATGTAATCCAGGCGATATCTAGTAGTTACTGAAAGGCATGTTGCAACATGCCAATTGAGAGCCATTCCCCAGTTTTTGCTGGGTGGTTTGTTGATCAGAAATCGATTGAAAGCAAAGAGAGTTATAAATAAACGTATCAATGCAATTCGGGTTATATCTTTATATTTTTCGATAAATCTCATTGTGTGTTGTTATATTGTATTGTAAGTACATGAAATGTGTATGCAATCAAAGATATTTTTTGAACATGTGTTACTAGCTTTCAAATACATTTATTTGATTAACACTGTTTGTTTTAACACTTAAGAGAACCACTTTACTTGCTTTTATACAACTGATTGTAAAACCTAGTTTGGCAATATTAATACAATCAACTGGAAAGGTCGTCATATGTAATTTTGGGAAGCATTTCCTATAAATTTGTAACTTGTAGTGTCGCATTTTTATTTATTTTACAAATTTCATGATATGGAATTTTAAGGTAGCTTGAAGTTGAAGAGACTTCGTTTTGATCGTACCAATCCGGCTTTCAGATGTTATGTTGCATAGTATTAGCTCCAACCTGTAGCAGAAATCTTTATCCACTAATTACAGCTACCAATCTCGATATATCCCCAATACTTAGGTTTTTATACAAGCTGTCATTGTTGCAAATATTGCAGCCTAAAAAGCATTACAGTTGTTGGGAAGACGGTGAAATATACTGACCCCAGCTTCTGTAGTTTTATAGTTACTAACCAGTTGATATCTAGTTATTGCCCTATTGATGCTATGAGGAATGACATTTCTCTGAAAACATTTTCATCATCTAAAACTCACTCCAGTGCATTCCTGGACCTCTTAAAGTCGCCAAACCACACTACTAAGATGACTTCTGTTATTTCAGTAACGTCACCTAGGGGATGTAAGTGGTGGTTCGAACACAAAATTATATACTAAATTAACAGTTGTGGCTTTAAATTAATTAATTGTGGCCACAAAGATCTGTGATAATTTGAACATGCTTAGAGAAAATTCCAACGACTCAACCATGAAAACAATCGCCGATAAATTAAAGATTAAGGTTTTTCAACTCCTCAACGTCTCAACCAACTCCACCAACACTTTCTTCCGACAACTCGACAAGTACAACTTAGAATCCCTCTCGTCCATCAGATATAAGTATCCGATGTAATATCTTACTCCAACACATACCTAATATTTGCCACATTTTATTAATCCACAGTCTTGCCCTGTGATTTGTATTGCTTATAAAAACTAGTTGTGGTAACAGAAACTTTTTAAAATTTTTATTTCATAGTGTATCAATTTTTTAACAAAACACCCTCTTCAAGGCAATTTAAGTTTAAACCGTAAGTGCTCTGGTTCAAATCATACTAAAGAAAAACCGAAGAACAAAATATTTTTTATTTTCGTGGGGAACTTCAATTTTGGGGCCATACTATTATATATATACGTACATATGTATGTGTGTTTTTTTATTAAATGTTTAAATAATCATAAAAACAGACACTCCCCATTTCCCATTACAACAACTAACCAGTCAGTCATACTGTACAAATAAATACTCGTCGTAATAATAATAATATGTAATAAAACAAGTAAGAGTGCTATATTCGGCTGTGCCGAATCTTATATACCCTTCACCATAGTGTATTTTAAACATAATTGTTCTTACAGTCTAGTTAATAAAAACATTAAAAAAATTTGAGTCGATTTAAGCCGAATGTTTCGGCGGCGGCTCAAGCAACTAAATATAGTTCGGCGGCTAAGCTCCGACTCGAGGCCGGTCGACTTCGACCGCTGATTCATTGCTGGTAAACATTGACGAGACGTAGATTTTGTTTTTGTTTATCGTAAAAAAAATTGTTTTAAAAAGCACTTGGAAAAATTTGTGTTAGTTTTAAATTTCAAACTTATATTATTCGCATAAAAATTATTGTACAATAACTCACAATCTACTCTCATATAATTGAAAACGTTTTAAATACTTTTTTCTATTCATCAAAAAATATATTATTATATATAATATATTTGCAAAACAAAAGGGAAAATTATTTTATTTTAACAAAAAATGCAAATCATATTTTTTTACTGTGTATACTTTGTATGTTTGAATTCCAAACATACAAAAAAATACACAGCTGAATAAAACCAAATACATCTACACACACACGTGTACATCTTTTTCTATGTACAGTGTTTTTGTTGCTTTTTAACAATTTTTTAATGAAATTTTCAGAGGTTGTCTCGGATTTTTGCTCATATCTCCGTTATTTACCGACCGATTTTGCTGATTTTAAATAGCGATCTTCTCGAAAGCATGTCTAATAGAATTATTGAAGATTCAGACATCGCCGATATCTGGGGTCCTCTAAAAACTGATTTCAACAGACAGACAGACGGACAGACAGACAGACAGACAGACAGACAGACAGACAGACAGTCGGACATGGCTTAATCGACTCCGCTATCTATAAGGATCAAGAATACATAAACTTTATAGGGTCGGAAAATTATATTATAGAAATTACAAACGGAATGACAAACTTATATATACCCTTCTCACGAAAGTGAAGGGTATAAAAATTGTATAAAAAAACTGGGAAATAAATATTTTCAATGAATGGATGAATCAGTAAATTGCATGTAAATAACTCTATGCATCATGTATGACTGTGTCTCTCTAGTTAAAAGCTTTATGCAAATACTTGCAACATTTATACACAGACACAAACGCATGCATAAATAAATATACACAAACAAATAAAAAGAGTCCCAATAGTTTTATAGTTAGAGTACAAATATTTATATACCATTAAAACAATATTTCCTTTTATAGTTTTGCAAATCAAAGAAAATTCATTCACGACATAAGTATCTCTAAATAATCTAGATTAAAATTAATCAGAAAGAAGAATATAAAACAATATTTAAAATTTTATATAAAAACACTAACAAAAACTAAGTAGTTTTCATACAAATTAAAAAAAACATTTCTTTTCTTTTCTTCTTTCTGAATTTGAGCATAAGTTTTAAGAACGTTATTATAACCTCTATTGCATATAAAAATGTATACTTATGTCTTGATGTTCCATAAAATCAGTCAGTTCAGTCATCGGAAACAGCTGGGTTTTGTATTCGCACGCAAACAGCCATAAAAACGTGATTTTAAATAGAAATGAAAGGAAAAAAATGTAATGGATGTTTTCAACAAAATTATTATTCTTTACTGTACAAAAAAATGTTTTTTTTGCAATATTGTACATTTATAATTTTTTAATTAATGTTGATTATTCATATCAGTCATTAATGCTAATATCTGAAGGAGGTGTGAGATTTTGTATTTTAAAATTGTACTTAGCCAGTCTGCAGTTTTTTACCCATCATCAAAAAAGATGGTATTTTGTTTTTGTCATTGCGTTTGTAATACATCGAAATATTCGCCAAAGGCCTATAAAATTATACCATAAATATATATTCTGGATCTTTATTAGATTCTGAATCGATCTATCCATGTCCGTCCGTCTGTTTGTTGAAAACACGATAGAGGCCACATGGGAGGAGCTAGACAGTTGAAATTTTGCATTAATATTTTCTTTTGATAAATTGTTGAAAATGGTCAAAATCGGTTGTAACTGGTTTAAAAATACTAGTATAACAATGAAATTCTAGACAAATAAGTATTATGCGAGCATAAATTTCTTAACCCTTTCGCTACAAGTTTTAACTGGAGGTATCAATAGATGTTTTAAATATACCAAGAGGTATTGACATCGATATTGATTGGTACCAATATTAAGTCCTGGTTTTTCTAATATTCGACTTTTAATTTTTAGTGCTGCAAGCTTATCCTGAAGAACACAAAAAATTTCCATTCAGAAAATGACTTTGCTGACATTAAAATTCAACATAAACTTGTTTTGTAAGAACCAAAATCGTTCTACCAAATTCAAAGTTAAATTTTTAGTTTCAGACATATTTCCTCTTTATTGGAAGAATCAAGAATCGAATCACGAATTACAAAAAAAATCAAAATATATGAATTATAATTATTCTACATAAAATTCTTAAAGCCCATTTTAATTATAAGATTTTTTAAATATTTTTTTTACAATTACTTTTTTAATTTAAATGCTTAAACAATTTGATAATGAAAAAATATACATATATAAATACATAATGTTATGTATAAATATATAATGTTATGTCAAGTCAGATTTTAAATAGTTCTGTTCACTCCTTCAATTAAAACAAAAACACTCTCACACAATAAGTGAGAAAACTTTTTAATTGTATGTTAAAAACTTTACATGCATTATTCTGCAATCAATTAACAAGTTTAATTATCAAATAACAAAAGTATAATATATGTACTTTCACCTACACAGATAAACATATAGAGTATTACATACATATGTCAGGTAAGTGTATAAATATATTGGAGTGTAGTAAGGATAACAACAAATCTGTTGAAAAATTTCTCTTAGAATAAAAGTGTCATTAACGATTTACCTCTACATACATATATGCACATAAATACAAACGTTGAATATTATGTATTTAAAAAAATATCGGTGCAGACAAAGATTCATATAAAATTTATACGCAGACAAGGAAGAAAAAAATTTAAAAAAGATAAAAGACATTTATTTTTAACACCAAACATCGAGTGTTCTATAGACTGTAGCAGCATTAAGTTTTTCTGCTGCGAAGGATGCTCGAGAACATGCACGTTTGTCAGTTTTACCAATTTATAAAAAAGGTACAGATTTACAGCTTCTAGAATGCACAAGTAAACATATATATGGAGCTACATATGCCAGGATATAAAATATTATATTAATACAAAAGCTAAAAACCTGCAGCTCCGGATCACTAATGAAGTAGAGAATGAGCCATAGATTCTAACATTAAAACTACTGGGAACTGATGGCTAAACACACAAGCTAGATTTTTGTGAAATTGACCTTTTACCCTCCGCCCTGTGGAGCCACGTCTGATTTAAGATTTACAACAATTACAAAAATGTCTATAATTACTATTGTATTATAATTAGTAGTAAAAGTTGTTTTTTAATATAAACCACTAATTTTAATAATTGATTTCAGTTGTTAGTCTATTTTTTCATCCAATTCAATTCTTAAATGTTATTTTTAATGTCAATATTCTTAATGTAACATCTTTTTGTTGAAATGTAACGAAATTGACGTTAAAAGATAAAAGTTATATTTACAGTTGCATTTATATACATACATACGGAAATATTCACATAAACATTAGCATTATCAGTACTAATAAAAATGAAAGAATTATTTCAAAAAAAGTTTTTATCAAAATGCAATCAATCACAACTACCACAGTAGCAAATGCATTTATCAAAAAACATACGAGATATTGAGAAAAAAACGATGTACATACATATGTATGTACATATTATATGTATATATAATAGGGTGGCATCATATTTTATTTACCAAAATAAAAATATGAAAAGAATTATACATTTCTTAAAATATTGAGTTTTATTGAAATCAACTCTATCCATTGTATAGAAAAGTACGTAAAAGTAGTATACATATCACATTTTCCCGATTAACATTTTCAATATTAACCCTTCAACAAAATTTTAAAGTTTGAATTGTTTTATTCATGATATTTACAAGGATTAAAAACAAGTAAAAAATTATAGTCGGGCGAGGACGACGGCGAGGATGTTAATTAGTTGTCATAATAAAGCATTTAAGTTGAATTGTAAATTGCCACAGATATACATAAGCCGCTTATTGTTGTTTAAGTGAAATTTTGATGGGGGGCTTTTCATAGCGGCTAGGGTCATAAGTCATGCGGTCATCAAGTCTAATATAGAACTTGGTTTTGCAGTTTTCGTCAAGATACGAGTATATTAAACATAATTATGAAAAAGGTCCTAGGTGAATTTCAATAGGCTTCGTCTAGGGTATCATAGAAGATCATGTACCAAATTTCATTGAATTATTTTTAATTAATTGCAAAATTTACAAGCCCTATTGGGCGGTTCAGTTGTATGGGGGCGAGGTAAAATAATGGACAGATGGCAACTATTTTCAGTAGGCTTTGTCTATAGAAGATCATGTAACAAATTTCATTAAATTATCTTCAAAACCTGTAGTTTGATTTCAAGGTTAATATGGAGGGTCAGACGGACGGACATAGCATAATCGGCTCAGAAAATGATTCTGCGCCGATTTGTATATTTAAAGGTGGGTATAGGACCAATATTATTGTGCGTTTTAAACAGAAGATTAAACCCAATATACTCTTCCTACTAAAGTGGTATAGGGTATAAATATGAGCATTGGAGTGATTTTTGTAATGAGACCTTTAGTGGATCGTAGACCGAACTTTTTCGGAGTAAGAGATAATAATTTTTTATTTTTTTTCTGTTCGAAATCGACCGTTGGACGAACATGTCTAGATCGTCTCTAATTTAATAAGGACTCAAATACAAGAATGTATGTTATATCAAAAACAAATAATACGGTCTTTATCGGGCCTGTTGTGCACTCTTTTATGGGGAACTAATAAGGGCCTCAGAACCGACGTGACATAACTGTACCAACTAAGATATGGAGGCATCCACTAGAAATAGAATTGATTTCCCACTAAAAATCGATATTTATTTAATAAAGCTAATACGATCAGTACTAACCCAACAACAAAACTTTAAATTTTGGTAACGAGAAATCTATTATTTAACACATTACCTGGTAATGAGTGCTTGTTATTAAGAACATAAATTTAAATTTTTGAATGAGTTTTGTTGCCAGTTCTATTATCTAAAGAATCTATCGAACGTTTGTGTTCAAATCATAGTTAATATCAGTGTTTAAAAAATTTTCGTTTTATACTTTTATGTAAAAATCATTCCAAAAAGTTATATAAAATAAATTTTAAACGGTGCACTGAGTAAGCGGAAAGTCTAATAAATAAAAGAAATAACTATATAGCCAGGTTTAAGCCCGGGAACGTCGGGTATGCACATTTGTAATCAGTTATTTTTTAAATAGTTATTAGTTACTCACAACAAAGTAAGTAAGTTTTTTCTAGGAAGTACAGAGCATTCCATTCGTTTTTCATCGCGTAAAATAATTCGCTGTAAAATTGATTATCTTTGATCATTCTTACCTAGATAGCAACCTAATGATTAAATTTATGTATATGAAAAGTGCAATGTTCACAATTCATTTAAAACTATTATACGAAAAGGATTTATATTTTCATTCATTTTCTTCTTTTTCCAAACAAAACAAAAAAACGAAAATTTCCCTCATCTACAAACACACTTACATTCATACAAGTGCACTCATACAATTACATACAGATGACAATAACTCAACAAATCCTCGAAAAGGAAAAAAGGAAATAAAACAAAGCAGAATAGTTAAAAGAATAAAAAAGAAAGTAAAGAAAACAATAGAGTAAAAGTTTTTCACAAAAATTGTTAAAAAAGACTTAAATGCAGTATGTACGTATGTGTCTACTTGCAAATATGTATGTGCGATTGTACGAGTGTATAACTGTGTGCAAATCTGTGTGTCAACGAGTTTTTATTAAAGTGTTTTTGGTTATGTATGTATATATGTATTTATGAATACATGCGAGTGAGTATGTGTGTATTTGGATGAGACATTGGGGGATTAAATTTTAATTTGCCAAAAGTGGCAAGTTACTGTGATGACAATGTTACGATAAAATGAATGATTTTCAGTTTTCTTTATGAACAAAAACAAAATATATTTTTCAAATAAGAAAGGATTTATGTATACATATATACATATGTACTATGATGTAGTTGCTTTTGTGATTTTCATAATTTTATAAAGTGTATTTATGTTTGCACAAAGATTTTGTTTTTGATTGTGTTAAAAACAAAAATAAGGAAATAATGGTTTTTAATGATTTTATAAGGTTGTCGAATTTCAATCTTTAATAAGTGCTTTCAGAGAGGGAGATATCGAAAATACTTAGGAAATATATTTTGAAGGTAAGTATTTCGCAAGAATCAAAAGGGGTGTAACGTGGTTAGTTTAGTTATTTTGTATGTCGTCTAGAAATCTTTTGAATTAAACCGTAATTAATTCACGTATTTTGTGCACATGTCTACGTTTATTTGCTTGTTGTTGTGTTTCTTTTTTTTATATTATGATGTAGAAGTAGTAGAAGTTTAATTAAATTCCCATAAAATTTGCCAACTATTTAAATGGCTGAATGTTTTTGCATTAATTTTCGTTGTATATATATTTTTTTCATTACTCATTACGAACATCAATGTACATTCAAATTTAATGTGTTCATTAAATCTAAATTTAAGTACAGTATGTGAAAAAAGTCTATTTGCTTTTATAAATAAAAATACTTCAACAAGATTGCTACGTAAAAAATTTGCGAGGACGAGATTAACAATGCACATCGGTGATGGGCGATCTGTTGGAAGACTGTAGTCATAAAATGGGGTCTTAGTGTTACTATGACACGAATTTTCGATTCGAAAGAAACTGCTTTCGAAACATAATGTATTTAACATTCAAACTCGTAATATTGTTTCTTTCGGATCGAGTTACAGGTAACCCTCCAGGAATCCGTTGCAATAAGGATGACTCTAAATTGGGAGACAAAGAGGGCCTTGGGTACTATATGAAAGACCCAGAAACAGAAATATACCACCGCTTATCAAATCATAAGACAAGAAGTCCGAGCAGTAACAAAATATGTAAATTGGATTAGAATAAATATGGCGCAGCATTGGATTGTAAGAAAGCTTTAACTAAATATTCTTCCAGATGTAGGGTTTACATCATATGGGTATCTGGTCACGTGGAAGTAATCGGCAACGAAAGGAAGGGTGCTGAAAGTAGTTAACCTGGTAAACGCAAAACCATTCTTCGCAAATAAAGCTGAATTAAAATTATGGGTAGGAGAGTTCCATAAGACCTTTTGGAAAAATGAAACGGTGGGTTGAACCATATAGATACTATGGAGTGACTCTGAGGAGGGCATGGCGAGAAATCTTCTTTAATTAAGAAGTCGGAGGTAAGTATGATTGTAAGCATTCTGTGCGGACACACATGATTAAGACTTGGTGATTCATTTGAATGTAGAGCATATGCTGAGGACGGCGAAACTCTGGAGCACTTTCAAAATTTGTAAAATGAAAATTTTCATAAATACTAATAAAATCTAGTTAATGCATGAAATTTTAAAATACAATTGTATTATCTTTTATATATAGACTTTTTCCTACCACTGTAACATGGTCCACTAGGACACTTTCACTAACACCGGTAGACAGGCACATAGACACAAACACCCTCCCTCCCTCATGCACGCACTATTACACTTTTCAATTTCTGTATTTAAGAGAGAAAATAACGTACATGTGGTTACAACGTGTCGACGTTTAACATAAAAAGCCAATTTCAAATGGTCTTTATTATATCTAACCGATGTCTTAAATGGCCATCGAATGTTGTTGGCGCGTACGCGTGTGCCAAGCGTGCAACTTCTATACTTTTATCGTTTATTGTTGTTATTTTCGTTAGAGTCCCGTTTTATGCCAATGACTACAGTTTCCTGTTACGTGAATGTTTTCATTTTAGGAAAAAATAATAGAAATAAAAAAGGGAATCGTAGCGCAATAAATGCGTTGGAATTTCTTGATGTTCATTACTGTGAGACTGATGGCGATATTGTTAGAATGTTTTATGAGTATTAGGTGGTGGTAGGGAAATTATTCACAATAAACTGTCATTGAAAAAATTTCGAATAGAAGATTTTGCAGTAATGGGTAAATGAATTGGTCACACTGTTTCGGTATTGAATGCTAAACAATCTACATAAATATTTTTTTTATTTGTTTTATGTCAAAATAAAAATTATAAATTATGAACATTTTGGCTTGTGAAAGCACTGAAAACTACCTTTACACCTACCCAATAGTCTGTTCTAAAAACAACTAGCAAAAGGTTTTCATATAGAATATCATGTCAATTGTTTGTGGAAAACACATTTGTAAGACTTTAATGTGGTTTATTGTTACAATTAAATCATTTTTGTACAAGATGTTTCTGTTGTTATTCATATTGTTGTTTTGTTAACGATTTACTTTATGACCAAATACAGTGATGTTTTTAAATGGTTTCCAGGGATATTCTAAATATAAAAAATATTCTATTGTTTCATATGGATTTTTTATGTTAATGGACCTCTTTTTATTTAAACTTTTTCCATTTGTAAAATATTGATATCTTGAGATGTTTTACTATTTCCAATAATTTTTTTTAAAGAAAGCCATAATAACCTTTGAAAATATAATGGAAAATATATTTAATGAGAAAGACCTTTAACCTTATTATAAAACGACGAAGAGAAACATATGAATCGAATAACATATGAATCGAATAACAATATGAACATATGAATCGAATAACAATGAAAGTAGTAGTATGATCTATATTTTGATTTTCCAAGAGAATAAAAGTATGTTATAAAAATTGTAAATGTGAAGATGGAAACTATGACCAACTATGAGTCTAACGAGGTATGTTATATTGGTGTGATTGCAAACCAGAGGAAATAAGGTGCTACCTGTACCTCTAGTCTAACTGGAATATAAACCGGTGATATCATAACACTTCTCGGATATTGCTTAGAATGATTTGACTCGGTTTCGAAACCGAGAACCACATAATCTTGTACTACAGGTCAGCTGCCCGCAGGACTAGGTCTTGGATATTGTTTGAGGTTCCTTCGTGATCCACATAGTCTTTGTGATTAAAATCCAAATTAGCGGGAAAAGTAAGTTTTTGTTGTTTTTTTGTCTCTTATGAGTGTGTTGGATGAATATGAAGTATGCAGAGTTGAATAGTAATGGTTTAAAGGTTGGATTTTCCTTCCTTGTCCAGATATGTTCAGAGAAGTCTTTATTCATACCAGATTTACCATAGTATGTTCTCTTTGAGTAAAAGAACAAAGACTTCAGGTTATTTGATAATTTCCAACTGTTCTCTAGTTGCTGTTTCCGACTCAACAGTGGCCATCGCGTCTGCGTGGTTGTAAACGGAAGTGATGTTGTGGAATCTAGAAAGTTAAACAACGGACCAGTAATTGTTAGAGATTATATGCAAAGTATTAAAATACGAGCAAAGTATTCAAAAAGGTAAATATCCAGCGGCATGTAAGAAGAACATTGGGGCGGTGATGAGTCGCTAGAAGTTCATCCAGTGGTTGAAAAAAAAACACTATAAGTGGAAGAGGAATATAGACATGTATGGAAAACCATTTCATAACCTACATCAGATATGAAATAATAGATAAAAAGTAAGGAGAAGAGATGTATTTTAAATAAATAAAAATGCGATCTATAATTTATGGCGGATATTGCTAAATCAAATCAGAATATTCAACTGTGTACCGATTGATATAGTACATAAGTATGTGTACATATTAAGATAGTTGTAGAACTATTAAGTAAATATGTTTAACTATTTTTTTGTGCTCTACAAAAACCTAATAATAACATGCTATCAGTATCAGCTACTAGCATTTTTACAGTCATTAAAGTTGTAAGTTAAATGGTTGCTATAAAATATTAACACTCTATGACGAGACATAAAAAATCAAAAAATTTGTATTTTTAATATAAAATCATGAAATATGCAAGCATTTGTAAAAGTTATGTGTAATCTACCACACGCTACAGGAAATAAAGGCATACATACACACACACACTCACAAATACAACAGTTGCAACACTTATTGCCAACTGTTGGAGCAATAGTTGTAGAAAAAACAAAAAAAAGAAAAACTGTTTTAAAACAATGTGATCATACAACCATTTACCACGTAAAACAAAAATTTATATATATACATTTATATGTGTACATATGTATATGTATATAAGTAAAAATATATATAACCGCATGCAACAATATTTAAGTGATAAAAAAGGGGAGAAACAATGAACAAAAGCATAGCAGTATTAAACATTCATAATTTGTGGCATGTGCATGCCATCATGCATGCACATTTTACCAAATTGCAAAGAAGGAGCGAAGGTTGAGCACCAGTTAAATTAAAAAGGAAACAAGCAAATCATATGAATTAATGGCAAAAAAAAAATAACGAAAACATGGGGAGCGTCGGTTGCGTATGTTTAATAATAAATGGGCAAGTTAAATAAATATTAATAATACGCAACAATAAGTTGCGTGTTTAACATGAAATGCTACGTGAACTATACAACACTAAATGAATAGTTTCAACAGGCTCTTTGTACAATAAACACAAAAAAAGGAGAAACAGAAGGTGGTAAACAATGTTTAAAAACTTATTATTATGTATAATAAAAAGTGGATTGGTGTGTATATGATGGTATAATAAGCACCTTTCAAAGGACTACAACCAATTAGTTAAAGTAAGATAATTACATGACATTTTGAGTTTTTTTTTTTTCATTTAGGGGACCGGGAAAAATTTTTCCATGTACACGTTTACAAAATGCAAGTTTTCAAAATATTTAGTAATTACATTACAGAAAAACCCAAATGAAGCGATCTGTTTAAAATGTATCAAATAATTCACAAAAAAAATTAATCCTATGTAAGGTGGCAAAGTACACCGGGGATGTTATTATTACGTTTAATTTAAAACGTCATAAACTTTACCATATGAATTTAATAATAATCCTTGTAGGGTGTTGCTTTTATTAAAGTCGAGGCATTGAAAAAGTTTTTTTTTTCCAAGTTCAAGTCTATATGAAATAATAATACTTTTTACAACTACAAACAACAGTATATAAGTATATACAACTAACATATACATTTCTACAAATATGCGTGTTAGCACAACATTAACCTTTAAATACTCATACAAGTACAACAGGGTTGGAGTGGGTGCAAAAAATAAAAATAATATAATACAATTCCTACTTTCTTTCTTTCCTGTATCTATTATTTCTACTTGTATGCAGTCTATTGTTGTAAGGAGCATAGGGGTGTGTGTGTGGTTGTTTGTATCTGTGTGTTTTGTTTTCTATAATTGATTTAATTCAAACACTTTAGTTTGAAATTAAAATCAACACATGCTTGTAATCTCTAATGTTCATGAGCTATTTTCATTATTATATTTTTTTCCTCTGTTGCTTTGTGATAAGATTTTAACACTATTTTACATTTAGTTGTACAGGAATGATTTTGTAATACATAGTGTTGGTGTTAGTCATATAATGGTTGAGAGATATAAAGTGAGCTTAGGATATAGTTTTTTATACACTCCATTAAATTTAGTGGTAAATACATAAATTATTGGGAATTAAAGATTAGTTTCTTTCTATCAAGTAACTAAGTGTGAGCCTGTTGTCAAAATCTTTTATCAGGACTCTATCTTCAGACTAGATTTCATTAAGATTGCCAGTTATGAACCTTAAACAAAAGCTTAAAGTTTAAATTCAAAAAATATTTAGAAACTGAACTACTTTTTTTTAAATACGAACTTATACACTGAGTATAGTTAGAAAAATATGAACACGATTAAAATTAAATCTTTAAGAATTAAAAAGTTTGAATAATATGTATTTTATATTAGAAATGGAATAGGGCTGTAATTTGTTGATTTCTTAGCCAGAATGAATTCATAAATTATTATTGTGACTAGACCACTTCAAAAAACAACTCTCAGTAACTGCCATAACCCTCGTAATCACATACATAAAATGCTAAAACCAGTGCCACACTTAGCATAAGCAATATAAGCTCTTAATATGAAAATCATTAAAAAACAAACAAAAAAAAAGAGGAAAATATATAAAACACATTACTAATGTAAAAGGAAACAGGGTATTCCTGAGATTCAAGTTTCCAACAAGCCAACAAATAAAAAAAAAACGTTGGCAATATTTTGCATTTGCCTTTATATCAAAATATGTATAGTTAAGAGATGGTGAGAGTTTCTCTCCATCCATATTAATTTGCATGAAAAATTCATAAATAACATACACGAATATTTAAAAAAACCAAATTGTAAATAATAAAAAAACAACACACAGAATTGAAAAACGTTGCATATGTTACAAATAGCAATAATAACGTAAACTAGAAGACAAGACGAAACCAGCAGAAACAAGAAGATTTCAATGTATATGGAATAGGGGCAACAAAAAGCAATAAGTCATCAGGGCAACAACATAAAAACAACAACAACAAGCACAATAGAAAAATAAGTATAAAAAATAATAATAAAAAGAAAAGTCACTAACCCCATAATAAAACTTAAAGATACAAAAAGCTGTAAAAAGCAAACTTTATAAATTCATGGATTCATAATTTCATACATTCGTTGGTATACAAATGTAGACGACGATGCCAAATAAGTACAAAACATTTCAAATGTAACAGCAGCTAATTTTTTTTTAAATAAACAAAATACTACAAACATGACTTGAGAACATTTTTAATATTTTGTAGAAAAAAATTGTATGTACTCCTTACATAAATTATTCGCCAATTCGTTGTGACAAACAGAAATTTGTATTAGATTGTGAATTAGAATTTATAATAATTTTTGTAGTTAAAAGAAAAAATTACCTATTTTTTCCATTAAATTATTATGTATATTTTTTTAATCAAACACATAATAAAGAATCATCTAATCTTTAGATCAAATATCAAACATTAACAAAAAAGGTTATTTTTTTATATATCCCAGATGTCCTACTTTGCGAACCACTGTTCGTATCCCTGGCGATTCCATGAAGTTTAAATTCAACATTTAAAGGATGTGTGTATCTGAAATTTTGTTAAAATCATACCGTTAGGAAATTACAAAATTATGCTCGGACGAGGCCGACCATATAATACCTTACACCTGATACAAGAATAAAATATGATTTAGTTATCATTTAAGCTAAATTGTTATTGTTCAATAAAATTATGGAAATTTAAATAAAATTTTGAAGGTGGGCGGGCTTGTTTATAGGGGCTAGAGTTAAATGATCATCAAGGCGAGTATAGAATTTTGTTTTGCATTTTTTTTCTCGAGAGTATATTAAAAATAATTATGAACTGAAAAGACCTATTCGGCGGGTTCAGTTGTATAGGGGCTAGATGAAATAATGGACCGATATTATCGTTTTAAATAGGCTTCGTTGGATCAGGAAGATCAGATACAAAAGTTCATTGATTTATCTTGAAAATTGCGACCTGTATTTTGATTACAAAGTTTATATAGACAGACAGACGGACATAGCTAAATCGACTCAGAAAATGATTTTGGTCAGATTGTGCGTTACAAACATCAGCACAAACCACTAAAGTGGTGTAGGGTATAAATAGAAGAATACAAATGCAAAACCGTTTGTGTCAACTTGAGTAGATTTTAAAGTATTGATCGAGCAGAACATTAGAGCAAATACCAGCAGGAATCCGTTGATACTCGAAAAAGTTAACAGGATCAATGCAAAACCATCGCAACTTAAACTGAGTTAAAACTATGGGTGAAAAAAATTCCATAGAATATTGAAACAGTGGACAGAGTGACAAAGATTCTATGGTATGCCCATAGGATCTCTATGATCCTGAAAAGAGAAAGACGAGAAATCTCCTCAAAATAAACAAATTTGAGGTTACTATAATGGTACGTATTCTGAGTGGACAAACGAACACATCTATACAAAATTGGACGTGCGGATTGAGACGTATAAAGAGCATGTGGAGAGGATAGTGAAACTCTGACGCTCTTTCTTTGCCACTGTTAGGCATTCGAGTATCTTGGAATTATTGATATTTCGGAAACAAAATTCCCCCTAACACTAATTGAAAAATTTTAGAAATTACGTTTAGGAAGCTGTTTAGGAAGTGCGCAAAACAAGACCGATGCTGGCCTAGATGTATTTTTTCAGATTTGATGAATACACATCCTTTTATCAACATAACCTAAAAGTATGGGATAATACTCTCACTCAATTACATGAATTAAAGGAGCCAAAGTTGAGATCCATGTGGTTCTACCACATGGATGGAGCAAGATAATGGTAGAATCACAATGATCCTATGGGGTAATCTACACGAAAGGTGAACGAGCACATCCGTGGAGCTTATTTGACGATCACATCATAATCCAATTAAAGCAGAGTATAAAAAATGATAATGATTTTTTTTTAATTTCAAAATGCTTATTTCATTTGGAGGGCCTTCTACTAAACAGGAATTTTACGAATGAAATGAAAAATAATGCATAAAGGATGTTGCAAAAAGATTTGATACATAAAGAATTGATGTTTCTTTTTAACATGTAAAAATAACTATGTTATCCTTTAACAATCCAAATGAAATAATTATAAATTTTCCTAAAATACAAATACTATAAATTCTAAAGAAATTTAATTTTGTAAAATTTTATATGAGAAATACTATTATGAGAGTTCCTCTTCAATACAAAGAAAACATTCATATGTATTTTATAAATCTAAAAACTTGATATCCTTAAAATGTACGAACATATGACTGGTGGTATTAATGTTATATGTTGGAATGTGTCGATAACAAGGTGTTTTTAGGTGTGAGAGAAGGGGTGTCTTAAAAAATTGTGGTTTGTAAAAAGACATTGACGTCTGGCGATGTTGATGATATTGTCGGAGGGTGGTTAGTAGTTGTCAAAAACATACTTTCTTTTCAAAATTTATAAATGTTAAATTTTATTTATTATTCCTTTTTATCGACAAAAGATTCGACATGTGTTTTTATACATTGTATAAATATGTATGTGTTAAAGATTTCTCGATAAAACACACCCTAACATAAGTATTACAAAATGTTTTTTCTTTTTTTCTATAAAAATAAATAAAGTATCGATTATAAAAAATGACTTGTTACATTTTGGTTAAATGCTTGAATAGGCTTTAAAATACCTATATATTAAATTTTTCTTCATTTCATACAATTTGTGTTGAAAGTATAAATATTACTGTTTAGTCTAGTAGAAGGTTTGTGGCTTTTTCTAGGATTTTGATTTTCTGATTTAGTATTTAACATGTTTAAATCTGTAAAACACATGTATTTAATCGTCAAATAGTTTTCTTTATATTAAGAAATTTGTAATGTGTAAATTGTTTGGAAATTTATTTTATTTACCAATAAATTACATTCTATTTGAGGTTTCCTCTTAAATGATTTGTATTACAAACAGAAATATATTTTTTAATATTAAGAAAATATTTTCAAAAGAAAAATTCCTTTAAAATTTATTTATTTTTATTTCCATTAAGAATTTTTTTATCTATAATTTTGCACTCAAATTGTTTTTTTTTCTGCAAATGTTTCTGTCATTTATCTATTCATTGCACTTTTGATTTTGAATTGTTTAGCATATTTTTGTAAGAACTTGGGAAAAAAGAAGCACTTGTCTTTATTTTTGTGCATTTAACTTCATTTTACCATTGTTGTACTTTGTTACAGAATGACTTTTTCTATTTTCCCCCATTTTTTTCGAAAAAATTTGCTCTACCATAAAAATGTTACAACAGCAAATAAGTGACTTTAATACTTATAAGTCTAGACACCATTGTTTTCTAGTAAACAAATACATTGATTTTATATTTTTCATTTCTTTACAATATTCTATTTTATTTCAAGCCATTCAATTCAGTACTATTCCCCTTCCATTATTTGCAGGATCAAATAATGAAAAAAATATTTATAAGCAAGAGCTTCTAGGTTTTTTTTTTGTAATGCCAAATAGAAAACACATTATTATTTTCAACATTTTATTTAGAAAATATCTATATTTTAGGATTTAATATTTTCTGCATATTAAACTGCAGAAGATTATGTTTATATTTACTTTTGAAATGAAATGTAAAACAAGTTTTAGTAAACAAATGTTAAAATGCAATTCCTTGAGTTAAGGATTAGAAAGTTGCATTTGGTTAGTAGATAGCAATATGTATTTGAAAAATAGTAACATCTAAATAGAAAACTATGAAAAATCATTATTTTAGCATTAATCCAAGTGATTGATTGGCGTTTTAGACAAAGGGGCTAATATTTAGTATTTTTTTGATTTATTTCATAATTTTGAAATTTACTTTAAGACCTTGAATTTTAATAAATTCTTAATGTTGAGTAAGATGATTTAAACAGAACTACACAACCCCAAATATATATTATGTATTTAATTAGTATTACCAGGTGTGCTTTGCTACCAATATTATAATTAAAGTACGTCTAAAATACTTTCAAACGCATTACACTTATCATCACTTTAAAAGTAGTAGTAAGTGAATTTTTTTAGCATCTGTGAGAGTAATGTCTATTATCTTCTAAAGAAGCAACAATAATTTAATTTTTTAACTGGACATATCGAACAGACATTTTTAAGTTAAAAATTTTTATTTTGGGGTTTTATATTAAATATGTGTAATTAACCATGTTGAAGATTCTAACATTAATAGTTCGGAATGGGAGTGACGCTCCCCCATATTGGTTAGCCGCCAATTTGTTACTCAAAATGTTTACACAAATGTCTGAATTTGAAGTTTTTAACTCTAATAGTTTGCAATATATTTGTATTTAATTCATATGAGAGGTGCCACGACCCTGATTCTAGTACGCCCACTTTTTCTCTAGTACGCCCTTATTGAAAGAAGAGAATTTGAAATCAATGAAAAGGACATCCTATGACAAGTCACTTCATTACTTTTTCAGGTTCTTTTCAGTACTTTTATGGAGTAAATGTGAAAATTTTGTATAAATTAGTCACTAAATTATTCAAAATTTGATACCATAGTTTAAGTATTTTAAAAAATCTAATGGAACTAAATCTTATGATCTCTTTATTCCACATCACCTAAACATGAGCTAAATCTGCCGGAATGTTATGGTTTTTATCTGGTTTTTGTTAAAGAAATAAAATTATTTATGGTACATTTTTTTTTTTTTGGAAATCAAATAAAGTAGACTTTTTAATCAATTTCTGAAATGAGTTTCCGTAAGCTGTAGATTCTTGTAAACAAAATGAGAGTTCGAGAAAAAATAATAATTTTTGGGCATTCCTAATGTATATATTCCCTGTTTACAAAGATGAAGAGTTTAATAATAAAAACTAAAAATAACCACAAGCGAATGAAATAATAATAACCAATGCATTGTAAAATTAAAAATCATTATGCGGCAGACGCTTTGGAAAACCAACATAGATACTCTCAATCTTTCTCTAGTCCTCTGTACATTTTCACAACAATGGTACGGATTACATTTCAATTTCTATGTCTGAGACAGAGACAGAGATTCGCAATCAGTTACCAATTAAGTAACTATTAGTAATAAGCCCAAAAATCCAATTTGGTTAACTGCGTTATGTATGCCTATTACGAAGTAAATGCAAAAATCAAAAGCCATTACTAATGGCATTATGACAGGGGAATTTACTTACAATATTTAAAAAAAAATTAAATTCATTCCCCATTATTGTTATTGTTCAACAATCTGTCTTTATCATTCCAGAACCAAATTCGTTTACGCATATATATAAAAAAATACAAAAATATTTCGTTTGTTTCTTGTACATTTATTGGCTGCAGTCAGTTATCATTACTAGCTGACAGGCATACTGAGTGAATGAGTAAATGAAAGACAGACGACTGGTTTCTTTGTATGACGAGGACAACTTTCAGTTTGTAGTATGTTTATATGCAAGTGATTTAATGCAGCTGATGTTTGTTCGTTCGATGGTTGACTCCATGTTTCTTGCCTATCTGCTTGGATATCATTCTACTTTTAGGTGAATATGTATATTATTCAATTTTATAATAATATAAAAGTTAATTTTGTACGTTTTTCTTTTAGGATATTTAAACAGTATTTATAAGGATTAATTGCTATATAAATGATTATAACCGATAGTTGAGTCGATTTAAGTTGTCTGTCTGTTTGCTGAATACAATTTTTCTAAGGCCCCTGATATCTTTTGGATCATGGGTAATGTACTTAGCATTACATTTGGAAAATATCGCATTTGACATGGTTTGTGAATAAGAGTTTACACAACTGAAGAAGGTTAAAGCTTTGATAACCAGGATAAATGTGACCAAAGCTTTAACAGTAAAAGTTAGCGGTTGTGAACACGTACTGAAAGTTTATATGTTTTTAAAAAAGTCAAAATTATTAACTAATTTTTGTTACAGAAAAATTTTTTGAAAAAAAATATGTATTTAAGGAAAAAATGTAATTGAATTACAATTTATTGTAATAAGCATTTGGGAAATAACCAATTACAATTATTTTTAATTAAACATTATAAGTAACTGTAATGTATATAGTTGTTTTTAGTATCCGTATAAAAATTCATGTCAATAAAAGGCGTATACTGATTGGAAATAATTAAATATCAATCATACGCCTTAGTTCGTTAGTATTTTTTTCGTTCTATATTAAAACATTACCTAATTAAACAAATTTTCATTAACAAAAATATACACTACATGTCTTAGAACAAAATAAGTATTTTTGTATTTTAAAAGAAATAACAAAAAAAAACAAACATTTTGGCACTCAACACAAATGCACAAACAAGCACACTTGCACAAACACATACACATTGACGACTCAACACAATACATTGTAATGGGAATTTAATGACGCCACATAATGTTTCGAGTGTTTTGTAGACATTCGTTTAAACCAGACTCTCATAGATATTCCACAGTCTTAGATTTAAGTGCCACGACAACAACACAAGAGCAGTAACATTCAGATATTAACTACAATATCTCAGACACAAAAACTTACACACCCATAGTAATATTAAAGCAAACACTTACAATTACGCAGACATTCACACATAAGTAAATACATACATACATCCATAAGTACTAAGTGAGTAAATGTATCTTGTTGATTGCGTTGTTGTCGTTCTTTATTTGTTCCTGTTTTCATTCGCTATCTTAACAGAAAATGTATATGTATATATGTATATCTTTACAAGTGGGTTGATTTATGAACCTATAAATTTTCCAATACAATTTTAATTTTCATTTTCATTTCACTTAATATTTGTTAGTTGTTGGCTACATGTCTCTATTTGGGGAATTTTTTAAGATGTTGCTGCGTTCCCTGGTTTATTCATTTATTTACTCATTTTTTTATCTTTGTTGCAAGAATGACAATATTAAACGATTTCATTGTTAAAGAAAAACGTTTGCGAATAAATTAAAATAAATTTCTTTCAATATGTTTTTCTGTAAGAAAATAAAATTTATTAAAATTTAAATTAATGATGAGAAATTGAATTTGAAACAAGTTGTTGTTAAAAATAATGAACAAAAATGTTTTTGGCAATTTTTCTGTTATCTTCTAACAAAAGGTGGGTTTAGCTTGTTGCTTTCATTGGATTTTTTTTTTTTTTTTTATAAATTGAAAATAGTATTAAATACAGTAAATTTTATATTTAATATTGTTGGAATATAATTTTTCTTTAACGTGGCATAATTGATCTTAAATTATTTGCAATTAGCATAAGTCTTGAATAGTTATAGAAGTAATCTAAGACCAGATGGGATTGTAAGGAAGTTTTAACTGAATATTATCCCAGAAATTAGGTTTCGGCAACGAAAGGTCGAATGTAATACCTTTAAAGGGAAGGGAGCTCTAAGCCTAAATTGCGATCGAAAGTTATAATACGAATATTTTTCTTTATGTAGAATAATATATTTAACTTAACTATATAAATGTTTATGTTTTCACTAACAATTTATTTGTTTTTTTTTTTTAATTTCTATATTTATTACATAAAGAACTTCAAAAAAGTAACATTAAAAATTCATCAATTTAACAATTCTAAAGTAATAAAAATTTTATTTTCAAATAATTTCACTTTTAAAGTTTTGTTAACATGTGTGAAAGTAATTTAGAAAAAACGATATTAAATTTAAAAGTCTTTTTAATATCAACCTTATGTAAATTATATCAATTCATTCATATATTCATACATATGTAGGTGTCATTTTATGCCCATTTATTGATAAAATAATAATAAAAAAACAAAATAAATACGTTGATGTTATTATCCTTTATACGGTACATTAAATTTTGATAAATCTGTTAGTAGATTGTATTGTCTCTATAAATGTGGATATGTGTGCGTATAAGTATGTATATATAACTTTTCAACATCAATAAAAAGTGACAAGATATTTAAAACATTTTAACTCTTATCTCTTGTCATTAAAAAGGACTACTACTCGACTAAATAAATAAAATACACTCGTCAAAAATACATATAAAAAACACACACAAAAATATTTATAAATTTACTCACATTACAGTGATAACGTTGTTATATACACCTTCATATGCATACCTTGCCACATATTGCGAACATTCCTGCTGTTCGGGGTGGCGCTCCTGAATTAGAGTTTTTATATATTATAGAATTAACGATGTGATGTTTTATATGTATTGCTTTCTAAAACCTTTATACTTATCGACACTAAAATGATAAACTCCGCAGTACAAATATTTAAAACTATAACATAATTTCGGTAGAAAATTGTAGTAAAATATTTGGAGAAAATACTGCAGCAAAAACATGTTGACCTCTTGATAATCTGCTGGAAATACCAAGAAACTGTATATTTTCGTATCTGAGTAAAATTCTACACGTACATACACATACGTTAGTGTAATGGAATATTTTCACATACTGAAATTACCGCTGCTCTTACTGTTGTTAACCTTTTATCTCTTGTTTTGTCTTTGTTGTGATGTAGTTATGTCAAGGTGCCATAAACATAAAATGTGTCATAAAGTCGTTTAACATTGGCATCAAATAGAGTTGTTAAAAAAAATATGAAAAACTGAAAAATACATACTGAATTCTCATAAAACGAAATAAAACAAATAAAATATTAAAACGATTTGCAACATCTTTCCACATTTTGTTTGCCTATAGACACACATATATATTTATGTAAATTTGTATAAAAAATTTCTAAACCGTAGTAGGGTAATGTATATTGCTTGAGAAATTAAGGAAATTTTGTTTGAATACTACTAGATATATACACAGAAAAAATTATCGGCAGTTTATTTTCTCTTACTTTAGTTTTTATTTAAACAATTTTTTATCTCGTCGTTTTTTATCTCGTTGCTAAAAACCTAAGTGGACAATTTTGATTAAATTTTTAATTAATTCAATTAATTTTTTAATTGGTTGAAACAATTTATCTGACCCTTTTTTCTATTTTATTTTGAATTTTTGTGCTAGGTATATTTATAACTTATGCAAAAAAAAATAACTACTCTGCGAAATCGAATTACGTTTATCACCACTTCAAAAGTAGCACTTATTTAATTATTTTAACAGCTGTATTGCCTTTAAAAGAAGCAAATATAATTCCACTTTTATACCCTATGCCATTATAGTGGGGAGGGTATTGTGACACCCAATAATATTGGTCCTAAACCCACCTTAAAGTCTATCCATCGGCTCAGAATCACCTTCTGAGTCTATTTATTAAATTTAGTCCGTGCGTTCGACTGTGTGTCCATCTTAAACTTGTGGGCATGCTAAAGGCCTCATTTGATCCTAGTTTCCATACAAACTCTCCTCTCCTCTCTACCCTTACACACGTGAAAAAATCACTTTTTATCAAAAAATTTTAAAAATGTTACGGAATTAAGATAAAAAAACAAATATAATGCTTTAAAATTTAAAAAAATCCACATATTGATCTTACTAACATACCACTTTTAAACTGTAGTTTTTTAATAACATTTTTTGAGTAAAAAATATGTTAATATTTTCTAAGTCAAACAAGTTGCATTCTATAACACCGTCCAACAAATGAGAAAAAATTCGTTATACAAGAACCAGAAGATATATGTGATCCTGTGTCTTTTCAAATGAATTTTAAAGTTTTAAAAAGCACATTTTTAAAAAAATATTTTAAAATACTTTTATTAATCAAAAAATGTCAAATTTGGTGTCAATCCAATAAGAAAAGTTGGGAAATATTTTGTATTATTTTTATTTTATACTGTTAGGATAAAAATCTGCCAAAAATGTCTTTTAACATTTTTATTCTATTAAAATTTTAAATATTTTTTTTTTTTTCAAAAAAATATTGAAAGATTTGTTTATACATCTTTTGATCATGACAGAATAAATTAAAAATAAAACAAAATATTTTACAACTCTTTTTGGTATCAAATTTGGCATTGTTTGATCAGTAAAAGTATTTTAAAATATTTCTTGAAAAATATACTTTTTAAAACTTTGAAGTCCTTTTAAAAGGACACATGATCACGAAATGAAAAACTAAAGACGTAGATTTTTTCCCTAAAATTTATAGTTTCAGACTTATATCATCCGGTTCAGGTCTAATTTTGAGTATTGTTCGATGTAATACTACAATTTAACTTTCGAATAACTTCCAAAAGGAAAACATAAAAATAACTTCTTCATAATGACTTCAGAAGTAGAAAATTTGGAATCAAATAAAAATAATATTTCTACTATGGGAAGTTTGTGTTTGAATCATATCTTTTCAGTAGTTTCAGGTCTTTCATAAGTAGTTTCTCTTTAGAAGCTACTTCAATGTGTTCTTTGGTAAGAACACATTGATTTCACTCTGTAGGAGCTTTTAAAACAATTCTATATGTGTTTTATAATATAAAATTATTTTAAACATGTGTATATTTCTTCATATTCACATAAAAATACCTCTATTGTATATTGGAATAATAAAATAACGCAAAAAACATACTTTTGAGTAAAATATACCTTTTTTATAAAACAAAAATAAAAGTATTTTTTTTATATAAAATGGATTAAAGGATTGTTTTATTTATTTTCATATTATTTGTGACATAATACGCTTGGTTAACGCATACAAATACATATATATGTATATATAAACATATTTAAAATTTAACAAAGCGGAAACATGTAAAAATTGTCAAATGTGATTTATCAATAACGATGAAAACATGCTTAAAATTGAACAATTGCTATTTTATTTGCTGGTGTTTATAAGTATTTTTATATATGGTGTTCACATTTTTTTCTAATTTTTTTAATTAAATAATAAAAATATTTCATAAATGTTAACAAGCAATTTGACGTATACAATCTTTTATTAAAAAATATGATATATACATACATGCCAAGCAAAAACTTTCATTATTATGTAAAGGGGAAAGTGCTAAAATTTTCTTACATAATAGCATTTTAGGTAATTATAATAATTAGAAGAAGTAGTCGTTGTAAATCGCATAAAAAATGTATACAGCTTCTATAGCTTCTCAGACAAGACGACTAATGTATTAGAAAGTACTTATATAACACATTATCATTAAGATCTTACTTCATTACTTTTATGTAATCCGGACGATATGTACTAGTTTTAGAAAAGTATGTTGTTCGCTTAGTAATTTAATTTGAAAGTCATTACTTATATTTTGGTGGGTAAATATGTATGTTTTTTTAAATAAAAAATTGTAAAATTTCAATTGAAATGCATTATTAAATTTTGTGTTGTTTTATGAAACAAAAATAGATGGTAAAATTTAAACGCTATTTTTAAATTTTAAATAACTAAATTTTTTTTTAATATAAATGTTTAAAGTCCCGGATATAAAACTAAAACACTCAAAAAACAAGAGGAAAAAATAAGAACTAAAAAAAACAAGTATGAATTTATAATCGGACATTGCCGACCATATGATACCCTACACCAGTCAGTATGTTAAAATTGTGTATTTTTTTTAAATAAAGCATTTAATTTGTTTTATTGTGGAATATTTTTACTTATTGTTGACAAAAAGAGATTTTCTACAAGAGAGCTCATAGGGGAGAAGGGGTAAATATGGGTGTATCCTTCTAAATTTTGGTAGATGAATTTACGTCTACTTCAAAGTCATTTATGTAGATTTTAATCGTTTTATAAGTAATTATAAGTAAATTTTGACCTCCAAGTCATTTTCTGATGGAAAGTTTGTATGGGGGCTAGGGTCAAATGAGGCCCGATCACAATAAAAATTAGTATTGTCATTTTTTGTTCTATAAAAGTAATTTTTGCTAATTTTTGTTGACATTATAAAACATTTAACGTAACTATGAGCCCAAAGTCCCAATTCGGGGGGTACGGTTGTATGGGGGCTAGGAGAAATAATGGACCGATTTCAACCAATATAGCGACTCAATAGCGCCCTTCAACCAAAAAAAGAGTATGTGCAAAATTTCATCAAATTATCTTGAAAATTTCAACCTGTATCGTGCGCACAAGGTTTACATGGACACACAGACAGACGTTCGGACGGACGGACAGACAGACAGACAGAGAGACAGACAGACAGACGGATATAGCTAAATCGACTCAGAGAGTGATTCTGAGGCGATTGGAATACTTTAAGGTGGGTCTAGGACCAATATTTTTGGTTGTTACAAACTTCAGCACAAACGCATAATACCCTCCCGTAGGGTATAATTAGAGGAGTTGTATGATTTTCGATAAAACTTTACATTGAGTTTATCACCAATATAAACAAAATTTTATATTAAATTTTATCAAAATAATATGCATAATATTCTTCCCTTGTATAAATAAAACGGAGATTAAAGAATAAATTCCCAATATGATTGTGTCACCATAGTCATTTATTAAAAATACCACAAACAAAAATAAAAAATGAAATTCGAATGCATTGACTAACTAATATTATCGATATCAATTAATGATAAATCTCTAATAACATGATTTATGATATTTTTATCGTTATAATGTGTCTTTGAAACCAAAAAAAAAAAATCAAAATTTTAACAAGGATATAAGTAAGGGGTGGGCTTCCGTTGCCAGGGACAAATATTAGAATGTGTAATATCTGTGTAAATGTGTGTTAAAAAGAGTGTTCGAACAAAACTTTGTTATATGATGATTTATTGTTTTTTATTAACAACCATAAAACTTCACACCACACAGACTAGAGCGCAACACACGCAAATATTAGTTTGAACAAAATAAATGCCTAAAGGAATTCCGTCTGTCCTCTCAACATCATACCACATCCTTAGTTTTCTGTAAATACATATTTTATGATTTTTATTATTATGATTTTTATTTTTTTTACGTAAATATATATACGTTTAAGTATTTCTCTTTTTTACTTATTAACTTATCACAAGAAACAAATGTGTTTGAAAATTATAAGCCAACATGCCCAGGATGTATAGTTGGATAAGTAAATAAATGAATCTAAGGGAAAAAAAACATTTCTGATTTCCCTTTTTTTTAATAAATGTATGGCCCACCAGATAATGTTTAAAGAACAAAAAAGCTAAAATAGAAAAAAGAAAAAAACAATAAGAATATTGTACCGAATTATAACATTATCTTTTTGGTGAACAATAGAATTTGTACAACTTTATTTAAGCTGATGCTGCTGCTTCTATTTTTATACCATCACTTTCACAAAGGCTATTTCCACTGGTATTCTAATATTTTTCTGCATATTTGGGGAACAATGTTTTTTTTTTTTTTTTTTTTTTCCTGTTATATTTTTTGATATCCCCTCATAATCCTTGGGAAAATCTGTGTTGAAAATATTTGTTGTAAATTGTTAAACGAACAAGAGTGTTGTTTGCATTTATTGGGCAAGGGAGAATCTAATTTAATTTAAAAAGTAGAAATTTTTATTGAAAAATATAAATACGACCAATGATCTTTCATCTGTTAAGTTACTGTTGGGTTAAAATTTCTTATATTATAAAGTATTTGCAAAAGTTTTCAAAGTAAAGCCAATTTTTCTATAGAAAAAGATGCTAAGGAAAATTTTTTATGGAAAAAAAATATATATATTATTAAGATTAAACACCAATGATCTTTAATGAGTTAAGTATTTTGTACAGAAAAAGTTGCCTAAACAAAAACATTTGTTCTAAGAAAGAGTTTCCTCAATATAAAGTGTTTTCAATAGAAAGAATTTAATTAAAAAATAAAATTTTTCTACCTTTTTCTTTTAGACAACTTAATAAAAAAATTATTATTTTGCAAAATTTGCTTAAAGAAGTCAATTTCCTATAGAAAATGTTGCCTTAATGAAGCCTATTTTTTGCAGAAAAAGTTGCCTTACTTAAGTAAATTTTTCTATAGAAAAAATTGTCTTAATGAAAAAGTTGCCTTAATGAAGTTGCCTAATGCCCTATAGAAAAAGTTGCCTTAATGAAGTAAATTTTTCTATAGAAAAAATTGCCTTAATGAAGTCAATATTTCTATAGAAAAAGTTGCCTTAATAAAGTCAATTTTTCCATAAAAAAAGTTGCCTTAATAAAGTCATTTTTTATGTAGAAAAAGTCAATTGAATGAAGTTAATTTTTTTTATAGAAAAAGTTGCTTTAATGAAGTAAATTTTCTATAAAAAAAGTTGTCTTTATGAAGAATATTTTTTGAAGAAAAAGTTGCCTTAAAAAAGTAAATTTTTTCTATAGAAAAAGTGGCCTCAATTTTCTGTGAAAAAAGTGCCCTTAATGAATTCAATTTTGCTAAAGAAAGAGTGGCCTTAATGAAGTAGATTTTTCTATAGAAGAAGTTGTCTTAATGAAGTCAATTTTTCTATAGAAAAAGTTGTTGAAATAACGAAAATTTTTCTGTAGAAAATGTTCCCTTAGTAAAGACTATTTTCTTATAAAAAAGTTTTTTATGAGGACAACTATTTAGTGAAAAAATCGCTTTACTGATAGAAAAAGTATAATTATGTCTTATACTTTTCTATAAAAACTTGATATTTTTCTATAGAAATGATAATTTTCTTACTAATAGTAATTTTTATTAATTGAATATTCTTTAGGCTCGAGTTCGAATCACACTTTTTCTATAAAAGAAGTTGCCTCAATGAAGAAAACGTTGTCTTAATGAAGTAAGTAAATTTTTCCATGGAAAAATTTGTCTTAATGATAGCCTTACTAATGCAATTTTTCTATGGAACAAGTTGTCTAAATGAAAGCAATTTCTTTATAGAAAACTTGATGACCTGAAAACATGGTTTTAAAGAAAAGTAGACTAAATGAAGACAATGAAAATTGGATGGCCTTAATAAAGACTTTTTCTCCAACCTGTTACATACATTTAATACTTATGTATGTTTATTAAAATATCCTGTGAAATAAATATGTATATTGCACAATATGTTGTCAATGTTTGCATCAGCATTTTCGTAGTTTCAGCTTTTCGCTTTCCCCTTCCTCTATGCCTCTCATCTATTATTCTCTTTTTCATGCGTCATCGTTGGTTGCTAGAAATATACATATATATACAATATTTGCTTCTTTTTTTTTCTATCTATACTATATTTTTGCTTAAATTGCAATTTTGGTTTTCATTGTTTTCATACAATAAATGGTTTTATATATATGTATATATTTTTGAGGTCTAAACTGAAAGATAAAAATAGAATAGAACAAAACATCAACTCGTAACCATAAAACTGGACAATTGTATTGTGTATCAAAAAACACCAAATTGTTAAAAATAGAAAGAATATTCAATATTTAGCTAAATGCTTAAGTGATTTGATTTGTTTGATTTTTTTTTGTAAAAGAAAAGAGCCGTCATTGTATTGTTTGCGGTTTATCGAATCCCATTTTGCTGTTTTAAAAATCAGCGAAATTTTGTTTTTTATTTTATGTTGACCACTAATCAATCTTAATTATTTAGTGTTGAAAATATTGAAATAAAAGCAGATACTAAAGTAAATATGGTTTAATGGAGATACAAAGCTAATAGTATTGTAATTTATAATGAAGAACATTGCAAATATATATTGAAACGAATTGTGATTATATAAAAAGAAATATATTTTAATAAATAAACATTTCCAATGCAAAATAAAAACTTTAAGCTAATAGAACTTTGAGAAATTTTCTTCCAAAACTTTCCTTGTTATTTATAAACTTTAAGTTTAGAAATTAAATTGATTTAAGGTTTAGAACTGAAATTGATTTTAGAAACACAAACATTTCCTGTGTACTTTAAGTTATCTACCCTCCCCCCTCTCCTTTTAAAATAAAAATCAAACAAAGAAATAAATAGAAAAAACAACCATTTTAATGGACATTAAATGCAATTTCCAGCACATATGTCTTCAAATTTAAATCATCCACCCTTGTAAACATTTTCAAAGTTCCAGTCTATTAAATATCAATGTCGCAAAAATGGCCCAGCAATCATTACAAAATACATCTGGCTTGCAAATTGACAACGACCCCCCAAAATAGACCGAAAAACTACCAATAGCAATAGCAATAAGAGCCATAAGAATACAAGGCTATAGTACAAGTAACGAAAATAAACTAAACAAAAATATTGAAAAAAAACGAACGTATAAAACTGTTTGAAATACCAAACATTCAGAAACAAATCTACAACACACATATAACATGATAAATAAGAAACAATAATAATGGCCGCATTTAAAGGCAGTTAAAAAGCAACACAATAGCATGTTAACAACTGTTACACTCTTACAGCAGGCGGAGGGACAGACAAAAACAACAACATAACTATACAAAAAAAAATAACGACAAAAATAAAAACCAACTATAACAAGAAATACACAAAAGGAAGTATAGTCTAATGATTCAAAATAACAACAACGCAACAGCATCAGCAACAACAAGAATGGTACGTAACGAATAAAATGACACCAGCTGTGGTCCTTATTTAGAATCATCATCATACATGTCATACATCTATGCAAGTTATTTTAGTTTTAAATCGAAACTCAGCAGTGTTTAAAGATAACTATGTTTAACTTATAGTCACAATTTGGATTTTTTGGTTAATTTGACCCCTGTAATGTTGAGAGGAAGTCAGTTGATACTTTTCTAGAGTCTTACCTTTAATATGTATTCAATATAGCGATTAAAATACATGTTCAAAGCTGATTTGTTGTTGTAACAGTTTGTATGTTCTTTTCTGGGGAAAATAACTTACGGTTAATAAATCCGTCGCTGGTTTGAAATCTTTGGCCCAGTATGACTCAGGCCGTTCCGGAGTTAAAATCCAATGGTTGTAGGAACATTCAAAGCAGATGCAAATGTTAATAAAATTTGATTGTTTTAGTACGCACTAGAATCGCAGAGTAAATACATATGTTGAATACTCACACTTTGATCGAAATAACTAATTTGTTTGAAGGGAATGAGAGGAAACGCTTGCAATTTGCTAAGGGTTTTCATATAAGATATTAGCGAAAAATTTTTTTTTAGGAATTTCAAGTGATAAGACCAAATATATCACTAAGATCTTTACAGATGGTTTAATTACTAAAATTAAATTTCAATAACATTCCACTTTCCTATTAGTCAGACAATGCAGGACAGGCTATCGCCTGTATTAAATTAAGGTTGTTTGGGTCAATCAATATATAGAATATTGAGGAAATAAGGAAGATGGTCTACTCAGAACGTATCTGCTCTGAATATCTGCCCTACTGTTTCAGTAGGAACTCTGTTAGGTTTTGCCATGAGCAGTTACCTCAGGTTCTTTCTTAATTAATGTACTTAGAAGGGCCAAGTTATTGTTGTAATGATAAACGCAACTTATAAACCGATTGATACAGGTTGTTAGAGCCCTCCTTCGCAGTTAAAAAGACAATTACTTCACGTCCATCCTTGGTGAGATTTGCATATAGGTCTAAATTAATGACATCCTGAGAAATACAAAATATTTTACCGTAACTTCCTGAAAACGAAACCCTAAGTGTTGTAAAAAATGTCTACTGTGAGTATATGATGTGCAACATGTACCATGACCAAAAATTCATACATACATATACAAATACACAATATTCCTTAGCCTCCCTCTTCTCGTCAATATGAAAACTATAAACATAAAAACAACAACTGTGAACTCCTTGCTGTTTTTATTTTTTTAATGACAATCTGTGTCTGTAGAATGTATTTGTATTTATCACTGCTTCACAGTGGGACTTAAACAAACAAAATCAAGCTTGATTTTGTTGTGTTCATGAAACTTAAAAAATTAATTCCCTATTAAGATATTACTTTTAGGTACAATAAAATATGCAACAGGAAATCGGTGCATTTTGAATTTCAAATAAAAAAAGAAATCCCTGCCCTGATTAAAAGAAAAATGTTTCGAAATAGTAATGACTTTCAATTACTTACCTAACAACATACTTTTCAGTGACTATTACATATCGTATAATAATGACTTCTAATCGTTTGTGGTAAGTACTTGCCCCCAATGACTTTGACGAGTTAAAAAAATTACTTAAATTGCTATTGTGTAAAAAAATTAGCATTTTAATTACATGGTAAGAAATAATGAAACATTCTTTACTTTTGAAAATTTTCTGTTTATCAAAAATGTCTTCATCTAGTTACGGAAAATTTTCTACATTTTTATTTATTTTCCGAAAAATTTTTAAAAATATCTTTTATGAAAAATTTTTCTAAAATATAAATTTTTAATGTTTCAAAGTATAACCTGCCCACTGTTATAAAAGAAACAACAAATTTTATATACCAAATATTCGTGTTAGTTCTTGAATTGTACTCATATTATGTAGTCGTTTGTTATTTTCTAACTAGTGGTTTATTACATTTGACCATTGTTCTGTTTAGATTTCTAGTTTTTCATGGACATAAAAATGAAAACGCTCTGGGGGCTAAGGGAGGGCAAACGGTTTGTTGTACAAGCAAAAAAAAAAATCTCATTTTTAAAGCTTTTTATGGCACAATATCAAGTGTATATACATATGTGCGTGTTGAAATAACTGTATCCATTTCGATTTTGCAAAAATTGTTATACTAATTTTTATATATGGAACTCATTTGCCAATGTATACAATGCGATTCCACACTATTATTGTGGACAATATTTTAGGCCATTTATAAACAACAACATCAATAGTGAAAAAGAAAAAAATGTTAAATGACAAATAATGGAGGGGGATCATTTAAAATACATTATTAGATTATTGCACCATTTGTGACCATGTCTATAGAAAATTCATTTGTGTACTTATTTAATAATATACAATATTGTCAATTGTATATTGTTGTTGTTTTATTACTTGTTTGCTAACAATTTATTAAATAATCTTATGAACAATATCTGGAGGGTAAATTTAATGAAAAACTTTAAGGGAGATTGTAATGTTGTGGGTTAATAGTGGGGGAATGTTTTTTGTCAGTGTAGAAAATGTGTTTCATAGTTTTTTTTATAATAAATTGATACATCTTGTTAAGTATGAAATCAAAAAGAAGTTTTTGATATTTTAAAATATATAAAATTTAAGTTTGTTATTTATAATTAGCTTTGCTATGAGTTTGTGAAATAATTAGAACTAGCACTAGACCTTTAAATCTATCTCTGGATGTCTCCAGTACTGATTTTTAGTTTATTTTTTTTAGCGGAAAAGAATAGTAAAAACTGTTTACAACTGTTACTCAACAGAAGTTTGTTAGATGAATGCAATATACATTATACATTACATGCTTTGTGAGCCACTTTTTTGGAGGAATGCCACTCAAATGATGCGTATTTATGTATTTAATGTGAGAAAAATAAAAATAATATATTTAAATGGGGCTTCAGTTCCCTATCTCAGTATAATATGTTAAAAAAATTTTGCAACTGTTTAAAAATAATTCTCAAAAATTATGTAATTTTAAGCTTATTGCCGACAAAATAATAACAACATTTTGGTCCGAAAAACGACATTAATGGCTTGAAAACTCATGGTATTTGTTATTTACATGGTTTATATAACCTGAACTACTAGAGTGCAAAGGGTATTATGTTTTATAATAAATAAAAATTTAATATTCACACCTATCTTACGATGTTCTAATCAAAACCGCTCACTGATTCGACTCAACATTGTCTGTCCGTATGACAATTTTCATGGGTGATTTCTCAGCAACTACGACAGATTTTAAAACAAATCAAAATGTATTTTTATTGGGAAAAATGTAAGCGAAATGTACTTAAAATTAAAGTTTTTTTCAATTTATTGTTATACCAATTTTTAGATGATATCTCGAAAAGTAAGGAGAATATATCAGATGTTAAGCCTTTAGTTTAAATCAAACTTTTAGATGCCATACATCATTATATAAATAAAATGTTTTCAAGCAGTTATAACGTTTCAAAAATGGATAAAAAATTTTATTTTTTCAAACTTCAGAACATGATATCTCAGATTCAGCGGGGCTCAATCTGTCAGAAAAGTCTCTGGTCTCTGGTTTAAAAATAGGATGTATATATATCAAGACCTCTGTCGGGTCTGTTGTGCGCTTCATAACCAGTGCTCCAGTCTACTAGACTACTAACCTACTTTATCGATATGGAAATATAGGAGGAGTTGAATTTGTTCAGATTTCTACCCTTTCTTCTCAATTAGTCACTGTTTAGGAGCTAATAAATAAAGGCATTTTCAAAAAGAACTTTTGATCTTTAACAGATGGATTACATAAAGTAATATAATTACTTCTAAATTACAAATTTTGTAGTTTAGATATAATTAGTAACAATTACATGTAATCATAAGGGAAAAATACTGAAAATTTACCAGTTACAATTATTTTTAATTACAATTACTTGTCATTAAGTAATTTCAATTTGAAATTGCATGTAGTCAAAAGGAAAACATTAAGAAATGTAACTTCAAATGCTTCGCTTATAATTACACGTAGTTGTAATTGGTTATTGCTTAATTACACATTACTAATTACAATTAGCAAAACTTTAATCACAATTACCTGTAATTACTTCAAATGTAATTCAACATGTTATAATTTTTTGTTTTAATCCAATGTTTTTTGATAATAATCCATAAACTACAGTCATTGGTCAAATTTAGCTTTATTTAAGATTTTACTTATTGAATTATTATAGTTACATAAATTGAGGTCACTTTGTTTTTATATTTGCCATTAAAAATATCCTAAAACGTATTATACGTTAGCAACATTAAAATGAAAAGTTTTACTTTTGAAATTATATTTGTATCTTCATTTCTAATTCCCAGTTAAATATTCTGTAAGCGAAACTAAAAGTAACACAAGATCGATTAATCAAATTAAAAGTTCTTCCGCCTACTAAATATCCATTCAACTGCTATAAAGCTATCAACTTTATACTTAAACTAAAATAAAATTTACTGCTACTAAAGTTAAAAACATTAATTACCATTATCTGAGGGTATGTGTGAAGATATATATGTCTGTATTAAATAACAAATAAGTTTTCTTATACACGGCTATGACGAATCGTATTAGACTATCATCATAATATTTATTGTAATGTTTAAGTGAATTTCTAATTTTGGTATATGAACTTAGGTTATTATATCTAAAAATGTTCAAGCGCCAAAAGCAGGGATTTAAAAGCGATCAAAATTTCTAATATAAATTTTGTAAGTTTTATAGAGAATTTTCCCACAGCCTAATTTGTTTCTGGTCTTCAGCTGGATCGTCTTGGAATCCAAAATGGTTCCATATTATTTATTACTTTTTTGATTTTAAAATATACTTGTTACAGACAGAATGATAGTATCAATAGACCTACATTTTTATGCTGGCTTAAAAAATGACCTAAACCAGAAACTGTAGCAACAGCAGGATGAGAACAAAGTTTAGTTAAAATTGCTAAAAACAAACAGAAAACAAATTCACACTAACATAGATATGCATATATTTTATTTCATTTTATATGTATTTTAGATGAGATGTATTAACTATTCATAATGAACAAAAAACAAAAATAACATCAAACTATGAGTTCATTATTAAATACTTGTATAGATACATGTTCCCTGCAGTCTTTTAAGGAGTCATTGGTTTTCTTGAATCTAATGAATTGTCAAACTGCAGGATCATTGGCGAACAGTTTAATTTTGAATTTTTGTTTAACTAACTTTTGATCGCCAATGAATTTGAAAGTCCAAAAGAAATTGTTGAGGCAGTTAGGAGATTTATGTGGAATTTGCTTTTCTATATATGGACTTAAAGGCATTGTGTCGATCAACTATAAAATAGGGTAACGTTATATCTTCTATTCTCCTTTCTCTATATACATTTTTTGGTAATTGGTGAATTCGGGAACCACAACACCTAATCAGTTGAAATTTTAAAAGTTCTAGTAAACATATAAAATTAAAAATTTGTCCGATATATGGTGTCATAGTTTTCATTCAATTTACATGGAGAAATCTATAGACCAATATTAGGACCGATAACGCAGACTATTTTTAGCTAGTATAAAATTGCTAAAACTGCGGGGTAAATATAGAAAAAAATAACTCATACAAAAACTAACACGTACACATTTATACACATATACGTACAACTATATAAACTTTACTTCCGTTTTGTTTGGCTAACACGTTCATGGCTAAAACAAAAAAGTTTAACATTTCTTCTATATACATACAACAATTTTTCCTTATTTTTTTACTTTTTCGTTTTGGAGTCTGTTAAATATTTCGTTTTTGTTTTCTTTTTTTTATTATTTCGTCTGGATTTTTATGAACTAATAAAAGCTGACTCTACGTTTATTTTTATTGGCGTTTAAATGGTTTTTCAAAGTGGCGCTAAATGTTCAGGCCAAGTGATTAATCAAAATAAAATACATAAATACAACAAAAATTATTGCTTCAAATCCAAAAGAACAAAAGGAAGAGAAAAATTATTATAACAACATTGTTTTTGTTGTTTTTTTTTTTTTTGCATTGTTATTTTATTATTAATACGGCATAAAAGAAGTCATAAACTTAACTTTTTTTTTGAAAATAAAATATATTTTGTGGTTAAACAACATAAACTGTAATGAGCTTCAATGAAAAAAGCCAAATGTAAAAAATGAAAAAAATACATATTGGAAAAAACAATGTAGGAAATGAAAAGGAAACATCACTTAAACCGGAAACAACAATTTAACTTAACGTTTAAAGTTTATTAACACCATTATTATATATATTTTACTATATTTTTAGTATGGAGTTTTGTTTTCTTTATTAAAAGTTATATCAAAAAGGACTGTTCTGTTGGTTTGACTTGTTCATAAAATTATTTTGTTTAAAAAATAAATATATGTGATTTATAATGATTAAGGAAAATAGTCTTTAATCAATAATGAACGGATGATTATAGGATTTTATAACGTATAATATATAAAATAAAATAATATATAGGTACTTGTTGTTAAACAAGTATGAGTGCTTTGCCGAATCTTATATACACACAATCAAACCATTGCCGAAAAGGAATACTTATTTTATTAATATTTAAGAATCGATGCTTTTGTTATTACAAAAACAATTTATTACAACTAGAACATATGTAATACATATATGCATTTTTAGATAATACTAAATGTACTTTTGAAGCATTATAAAAGTGTGAAATTAATTTCATTCTTATTAATTTTTCCTATAAAATCATTTATAAAATATGCAGAGAAAGGAGTTGGAATTTTGAAAAAAATTATTACAACATAGTAATCATTGATATAAAAACCTTCTAAAAAGTTGTGATATCATAACAAGTAAGGGCTCTATATTAGGCTGTGCCGAATCGTATATACCCTTCACCATGGTGTGTTAAAAAGTAGGTATCAAAAACTCTTCTTTCAAATCACTTACGGAACATACTTAATTATACATCCACTTTTTCCGGTTATCACATAATTCCGACTCTACATACTTAATTTTATGTTTCTGTTCATTATTGAAGAAAACTGAAAAAGTTCCTTTTAAAAAACGAAAAAGTACCAAAAAATTATACTTTCTCACCTAATTCTGAATCTACATACTTAATTTTATGTTCCAAAGTTCAATATTATAGAATATTCAAAAAGTACCTTTTGAAAAACGAAAAAGTACCAAAAAGTTCCCTTTTATGGGTTCTCACCAAATTCAGACACCACATACTTAATTTCATATTTCTAGGTTCAATATTATAAAAAATTCAAAAAATTCAGGAATTTTTATACCTTTTACCTTCTCGAGAAAGGCACATACATATATACAATGTAAAATATTGTTATTCCAATATTTTATTTTTACAATATTATATATCCATCGTATAATGTAATGTTGATACTTCTAGATGGAGGAATCGTTTCTGTTCATATCTATGTTAGAACAAGACCTTAGACATGTTACGGGTACAGTTACAAATTAAAAAATAGTTCTTTAACTAAGTGACATCATATCAATTGCTCCAAACGACTTTTTTTATATCCGTTTGTAGACAACGCAAAATTAAAGATTAGAAAATATTTTGAATTGTTTAGGATATCTTATGGTATGCGGCTACTTTAATTAATAAAATAAGATTAAAACGCATTGACTATACATACATATACATATGTATATGTACATATGTATGCATAAGTATAGAAATTTATTTTAGCAATTTGTGATAAATGCAATGTAGATTTTAATAAGGTCTGATTGAAAAGTTTCATTGGTTTCTATGCGGAACTTAAAATTTTTTGGTAGCGAAGTTTATACTTTAATAAAAATGACATTTATGTAAGTTTTTTTTTCATTTAAATTTCTATTGCTTTTACATAATTCTATTTAAATTTTCTTTTAAAACACTTACACACAAAGAAACATGCCAATGTATGTTGAAATATAGCCTCATTTTTTAACTCTTTGATTTATATGCCAATTTGAAGCTATATACTTACTTATATAAATACAAACACATTTTGTAAAAACATAAGTTATATTTGCAAAAATACATTTAAATAAATTACTCAGAGTTTTTCTTCTTTTTTTTCTCCGCATTCAAAAGCGCGGGTTGCCTTAATAAAATTAAATAAACAACTACTCATACTGTAACTATTGACTACTGATATACTCAAGTTAAATTGGCTTAATCCATAATATTCCCTTTAATTTTTTCCTTTTACATATTATAGGCAATGACTGAACAAAGAAAAAACTCACATCATCAAAATTTTCAACAAAAAAAAAAAGGGTTTTTTGTCAACAACAATGACAATTATTGCTGATACAGATACTATTTTCACTCAATTAAGTTTTATGACAAACATAAATTTTAAAAACACAGAAACTTTTGGGGGAAAAATTCATTGCGTAAAACTGCTAATTTTACAACAATTGAAAGTTTGAATGCTGTATGTGAGTGAGGGTTGTTATAAAAAAAATTTAGGATATATTGTTTTGAATATGTATCTATATTTCGATTAGAGAAATGTTAGGGTTATTGATAAACAACTTTGTTATGATAATAAATAATTTATTCTATGTAATAAATTTCAACCCTCGTATAAATAATTGGCATTTGAAATAATATGATTTTGTACCAAAATAGTCGAAATAATTAAATTAGGTTAATTAGTGTGGTTTTGGAATGTAAATGTTTAATAAGGTTTTTGGTAATTATTTATTAATTTTAAGTCCTTGAATTTACTATATATAATTTTTTTAAATTCCAATTTAACTAATTATATAGGTATTTAAATATATTTAGCAAACCCAAAAGAATTTGGAAGCAATTAAGTTTTTGTAAAAGTTAATATTTATATGTTAGTTAATATAATAGAGAACAAAATTGTATGCCTAATTTTAAGTTAGTTAGTTTAATAATTACTTCTGTTTTTTGAATAAACTAGCAGTTCGACAAAGAGTATTGACGCCTAAAAAAAACCCGTGATTTCTTTTTAGGTCTAACCACTTGGTTGGGTCTATTTTGACCATTTTTAAAATTAATTAAAAATTTTAATTAAATTATTTCTAGTAACAAAGCTCAGCATCATATATAGAAAAATCTATGTATCCTATATTTTACTTTTTGGAAGAATTTAGGGGAACATTTTTACTGTCAATATTACAATACAAGCGCCTAAAAGTATGCTTCAAATGATGTGTAGCTGTATTTACAAATAAAAACCATGGTTTTATTCACCTGTATATTTTGTCTTGTATGTTTGGATGCTGTTAGCTTCATTGAGTTATGTATTTTGTTTTCTTTTTGTGAATTCTGTTCGTATATTTGGATGTATTATTGCGTTGTTTTTCTATGTCATTCCCCAGCAGTTCGACGGTACAGATGGGTAAAATAACTACTTTCGGAAGTACAACAAAAAACTACTTTTAAGAGTATAATCTCTAGGTTTTTTGAGGACAGTAGAGAGACGACTGTCTCTGCTCCCGCTTACAAAGGGGACACTAAAGTGACGACTGTCTTCATTCCCGATTACAAAGGGTACATTCGTGACGAATGACCCAAAACATACGACTTACGATCATTCAGGTGGTTAACTATTAGTGGAAATTACTGTCTTTTTCGTATGCATTGACTCTTTGTCGAACTGCTGGGTCATTTTGTATGTTTAGATGTCTGCTGGTTTAATTGCCTTCCGTATTTTGTTTTTTCTTTCGTTTACCATTGTTGTTGTTTCTTTTGTTTTGCTTTTGGTGTAATAATAATGTAGTCGGGAAAAAATCATAAAACTAATATGTTTAAAATACCCTATGGTGAAGGGTATATAAGATTCGGCACAGACGAATATAGCACTCTCACTTGTTTTGTGTAACATGTTTATATCATATTTCAGCCAATAACTAATACTAAATAGTTAACATTTTATAATAATCCGATAAACAATAAAACTCTTATACATACATATGTTCATATAAATTAAACAGTTGGTTAGTTACTTACAGTTTTTTTTAAGATGAACACCATCAATGGTTAATGTACTAATTACACTCAGCTATCAAATTTATTGAACTTTTCTATTATTTACTTGCTGCAACAACACCAACAACAACACTCTTCATGAGACTTCATCTTTTGGAACTTACAGCTGTCTGTCTCTTAACATTTGCAAATCACTGACACAACTCTTTTTGCAAACTGAATTTCACTATTTATTTTATTAATTCCACATAAATTGTATATTTTGATTTACGCGGTTAATCTAAGAACGAGCATTTTATAAGAATTAATTAATATTTCACTAAATGTAAAAACTAACAGGTGACCTTCTATAAAAATGTAAACAAATTAACTAAAAGGTATTGCCAGATGAGAGTTTTATTGTAATGTTCTTGGGGTTGCCAACTCAATAAATTAACCGTCTTTATAATAAGCATAGATTGTAGGGTTTGTTTTTACAACATCAAACCCTACTTTAAGTGGGGATATTAATTCCGGAAAGCCATATGCCAATTAGGACGAACGACGAATTTTCGTAGTCAGATATAGATAAACTAAAATATATGAAAATATGCACAATCGATGCTTATGACGAAATTCGTCGTACGTAACGAACTGTGCGATAGGTTTATTTCAATTTCATATGCTATCGAACGACAAATAAATTGATTTGAAGTGACCGTATTTCATTTTAGATATATGTTTTTTTTTTTGCAAATTTTGTATAAAGTAATGTAATTAATATTAAATATTATTTGAATGAGAAATATTTTTACCCATTCAGTAAGTAAACAAAAATTTAATTAAAAAATTTTAAATAAATACAATTTCGTGCAATTTATTGGAATTTAAAATTAAAAATTTTAAAGTTTATTGTGTTCCATATGACTAGTGTTTATAATTTTTTTTGAAGATCACAAATATATTTTTAATCCAAATCTTCAAAAATACTATCTTTCGTGACTTCGTGTTATTTTTAGGTTATGTAAACGTAAAGCGATATCCTATTAAATTTATTGTTAAAAATTTTAAATAAAACAATTTCTGAAAATATATCTTCTAGGATAATTTCATTATATTATTAGTACTTTTATTCTTTTCAACGTATAAAATCATTGTAACTTTTATTTTTTAAATAACAAATTTTTAGTATAAACTGCATATCTAAATCGTTTAAAATACTTTTTGAGTGCATATTTTTGGTTTCCTTCTCTATATCAGAAATTAATTAAAAATTAAACAAGAAAAAATAAATAACTGTCAAAAATATATATTTAAACAATAAACAATATCCAAAATGTGTTGTAGTTTTATAATGTGGGTACTATGGGTTCTTTAGTATAATTTAATTTAAATATAATAATTAAACAGTTTCATTTTCAATTGATATTTTATGTTCAAATATAACAAACATAATTAAAAAATGTTGTAGGTGTTCATTATACTTTTATAATATTTTTTGTTATTAAAAACATTTATCGTTATTCTAATTAATTAAACGCGAAAGTGTAGCAAAACTGTGTTTCCATGGATCAAATCAAACCATAAGATTACCAAGAATAAGGAGAACATAAATTTTAAACATTGTAGAAAATATTTTTTTTTGTGGAAAGTATCAAAAAAAGTTTGATTTTATACCTTCTCGCATAAAAATAGATTTTTTTCGAAAATTATCACAAATTTGTATATAATTTGTTTCAAACAGTACCATTTTCTGGATTTCCGTCATATAAACACCTTAGTTTAAAGTTATCAATATGTTTATTAGTTAGAAAGTTATAAAGGGACAAAAAAGGGTACCAAAATAACATTAATTACATAATAAAATATGTATTTCGAAAAAGTACTAGACATCCATTTGCTCTTTTTAAGAGTAGATACAGATATATTTAAAAATTTTCTCGTTTAACTAATATTGTGTAAGATAATAAGAAGGCTCTGTTAAAACCCATTTTCTTTTTGTACTCCCAATTAAACAAATTTTAAAAATCTCCACAAAATTGCATTCTTCTAAGTGTAGCCATTTTGCCGTACAATAAGACGGTAACGCTTATCTTTTATATAGTTATAGATTATGGTGCTGACGTCACTACAATAATAAAAACAAAAAATTCTAAATAATTCACTTTTTTAAATCCTTCCATCAACTTCATGATATATTAAGAAAAATATTCATAAATATTTTATTATAAATTATAAAACATTTTAATATTTTAATAGTGTCGACTTTGTTCTAAAGTAAAAAATGAATATAATCAAAAAATAATCATAAGTTTATTATAATTATCATTTAATCAAATAAGAAATACATTTCTAACGGTTACTTTTACGCAACAGCATTACACTGATCGCTAACAATAAAAATTTGCACTTGGCAATACTATATTTACAAAGCAATACAACTTATCATCTGGCAACACCACCTTGTTTAGTTATTGACATTTTTTTTTCGCGGCCGGTTGTTATTTTATCACGCTTAGTAAAATTCTCACAAAATGTTTAATATACATGGTTTGTTTAGTTAAAAGTATTAAGAAAAGTGTTTTAGTTTGTGCATTTTATTAAAGTTTAATGAAATTTGTGGAATAAATAGTGAAATTATGTGTGGAATCCTCGTGTTAAAATTCTCGGCAGAATTTATTATGTTGTTGTGTCTTGTGCTTTATAGCAATGTCATTGATGGCTTGCAGCAAGTGTTTTTTTGTTGTTATTGTTGTAGAAAGTAAATAACAAAACACTGAAGAAAAAAAAGAAGAAAATAACATGTTTGTAATGAAAAAATATAAAAGATAAATAAAATAAATAATAATAAATATAATTTTAATTGATAAAAATGAAAAAACTCAATGCTATACATTTAGGAATGCTGCAAAAAAGGTAAATTTAAAACTAATTTGTTATTTAATACATTAGTAACATTTATACCTATATATATGTACATACATTTAAAAGTTTTTAATTTCTGTTAAATTAAATTATTTATTGACAATTTAATTTATTTTCAAATACATAACCAATTACATTTTTAAACAATTTTTATTTATTTTCTATATAATCAATTACTTCTTCATTTAGTCATAATTAAAAAAATGGACAAACATTTTTTTATTAAATTTAGTAAGAAATTTTAATCAAATCTTAAAACACATAATAAAGTGGTTTAATACACCATTTACACTTAATCACTTCTTGTAAAAAGAACTACTGCACATTTTTAGTTTGTTAAATAATTAGGGGGTATACTTTTAGGCGCCAAATGAAACTGTTATACTAAGAAAATATTCGCTCAAGAGTATGCCATGTTAGAAATTATTTATGTATAAATAGAAAAAAAATAATTTGAAAATTATATAAAGGCCACTTCAGACGATCACACTTTACGTACGTTAAGTCTAATGAAAAAATAAAATGAAATTCCATCCGTATAACAAAAAAGAGAATAAAAGTCGTATGATTTATATTCTATTGTTCAATTCACAATCGATGTTGTAGCGTTGTATGTCAGCAGCTGCTACAAAAGTCATAACAATGTTGTTGGTATTTTCTAATGTCGTAAGAATGTTCAGTGTTGTCAATTGTTTATTTCAGCATATAAATAAAAATTCAATCGATTTTGGCATAAAAAACGATAAAGTGGTAACACAGAAATTACAAACAAACAGCTGTTTGCCAAAACAAAAATAAAGTTTTATTAAAAACTGTTTATTTATTAGTTTAAAATGTGGAATAATGAAAATAATAGAATTTTAAATAAAAAGAAATTGATTTGGTTTATCGCTTAATTAGTTCAATATTATTTGATATTTTTATCTTTTGACATTGTTTGTTTTGATTGTTTTTTTCATTGTGAACATAAACGTATGACTTGCTGCAAAGATCTTGATTGTGAATTGAACATATGTGTTTACACGATTGGTATAAAACAATAACAAAGTAAAATGGAAACAATTTTTTCACTTTTTTTGCATGTGTTTAAATAAAAATACATCTCTGATCTAATGCGACCGGCTTGTTTTTTAAATTTTTGAATCATTTCAAAAAATGAAGAGAGCCATTCGACTGTCAAATTTTACATCCGTATTTTCTCTCAATGTGTGATGGTTTCATTACATATTGCGTTTAGACGATCCCATCTGTACTATTCTACACAAAATTTTTACAGATCATATTACTTGTGTCATCGTGTAAAGCCGGCTTAAGTGCTACACGGTGGTTTAAAAATTTTTATTTTTCGGTATTATACTTCTGCATCTCTGGAACTATTGGAAATTTAACAATAAAATTTTACACGTTTGCGCTTAGCTTTCATCGAAAATTGAGATTTTTATTCAGGAGCCTGTTTATAAAAACAAAGCAGAACAAGAGCAGCACTAATGTGTTATCGTACTTTTTTATTTTCTGTAATAATGAACTTTGAAACATGAAACTAAATATGTAAAATCAGATTTAGGTGAGAACCGATAAAAGGGAACTTTTTGGTATTTTCTGGTTTTTAAAAGGTACTTTTTGAATGTTTTATAATATTGAACCTAGAAACATAATATTAGGTGTGTAGAACTCTGATTATGTGAGAACCTATAAAATGGGATTTTTTTGGTACTTTTTTGTTTTTCAAAGGTACTTTTTGAATTTTCTATAATATTGAAACTAGAAATATGATATTAAGTATATAGAATAGGTATTAGGTGAGAACCTATAATGGGTAACTTTTTTGTACTTTTTCGCTTTTCAAAAGGTGTTTTTTGAAGTTTCTTCAATAATGAACCTAGAAACGCGAAATTAAGTATGTATAGTCGAAATTAGATGAGGACCCACAAAAGCGAACTTCTTTATACTTTTTCGTTTTTCAAACGGTACTTTTTATATTTTTTATAATATTAAACATAGAAAAATGAGACTAGTTATGTATTATGAGAATCTATAAAAAGAAGTTTTTGGTACTTTTTCGTTTTTCAAAAGGTACTTTTTGAATTTTCTATAATAAATGAAATGAGGAATCTAATAACATAAAATTGACCATGTTGAGCTCGTGGTAAGTTATAAACTGTATAAGAGGACTTTTTGGTACTGACTGGCTGTAAATGGTGAAGGATATATAAGATTCGTCACTTACTTTTACTTGTTTATTCTTAAACCATCCCCCATCTATCAAATATGGAGGGCCTACACTCCGTAGGCCCTCCATATTTTTAAAGAAATTTTCTGTTTTTTTTTTGATAAAATTCTAAAATAAAAAAACTTCTTAAGTTAGATACTTCCAAAGTTGCAACATATCAAATAGCACAAACTTTTTAGGATTTTTTTTCAAACAAATCCTTCTATATTCATTATTTTAGAGAAAAAACTGTCGCTTTAATGTGTTAGCCTGCACTCTCTTATCATGATTTTCTGATTTTTTGATAAAGTTCTGAAATAAAATAACTTCTCAAGTTAGACGCTTCCAAAGTTGCAATATATCAAATGGCACGAACTTTTTAGGGTTTTTCTTAAAAAAGTTCCCATATATGTATTCTTTCTTTTGGAGAAAAAAAATGTTTCTTGATCTGGAAAGAAAGTTTAATGCGTTAGCCAATTAAATACAATTTGACTCATGTTAGCGGACAATGCCATCACTTTCTAACACGTCCAGTTTTAAGAAAAAAGGAATGAAAAATTTCTAAAAACGCAAAACCGGAAACTTTCCGTATACTTTTTTTCTTGGTTTCTTTTCTGAATTGGTTTCTTTTCTGAAACCAATTCGACTCATTTAAATGTATTGTCGAATGCAGCTGAAACCGAATCTGACATTATTTATAATTATAAAAATATTTTTACGTTACAGGGTTAATTTTGATTTTTTCGGTTTCTCATAAACAAATTTTACAGAAAGCAATTTTATAACTGTATATCCGAAGGCAGAGAAGGCCACTATTCCGGAGTTCCGTAATATTACATAATTTAATTTTTGAAAATCGTGTAGACAGAAGATAGAAGTAAGGACTTAATGTAAATTGGTGGGTGATACAATCATTTTATGTCCTTAATCGGAATCAGCACATGAAATAACATTCTGTCTTCTATAGATTATATTTTCAAAAAAGTTCCAACTAATAAACTGGCAATGCTAAATCTTTCTTCTTGCATTCTTTTTTTGCGAATCTATTTAATGTGTATATAACAACAGGTGTATTTATTTAAGGTACATAATACTTAAAATCAATCGTAGCAAAAATAACAGAAAACAATTCCTTTTTAATAAGCAAACGTAAAGCAAATAAATAAACAAAAAAAAAAAAACAAATAAACGAATATTTAGACAAACACATAATCGAAGATATAATAAATACATAAAAAAGAACACATTTATATACTACACACAATATTAACACTCATACATAAGAATAAGTAATATTATCTTTTACAACTAGAGATTCCTACACAATTTTTTTTAGAACTAAAAAAGCTTTTTAGTACAATGTTCAAAAAAAGTCCTTCATGTCTAACGGCGCATGCCTTAAATTCATGCAAGCTTTACCGGTAAAATCTAATGAAAATGAACTCATAAAATGAACTCCTTTCAAGAATACTCATAAAGTCATTACTTACTTGTGTTCGCGTACACATAACAGTAAATATTGTATTTTTGTATCTTCTTGCCATTGTTTTGATATAATTTACCTTTTCATGTTTATTTGTTGTTTTGTAAACATTAAGGACACGTGTTGGAATGATTATGAACTGAAATTGCAATATAAAAAGAAAAATAACAAACAATCATCTACATACATCTTTAATAAATGTACAAAATACAAAAAAAAAAAAAATGTTGATGGCAGTATAACTCCACACAACGTATGGTTTATATTACAGTATGAATAATTAATATTGCTCATACGTTACAAGACTTTCCCCTATCCCTTTAGTGCTGTGTGTATTAATTTTGTTTGTCACAGACGTGATAATTTATTTTACAAAAAATTATGTAGTAGATATCAAAAGTTAGTTTATTTTTTATTAAAATAAATAGACCCACGTTCACTCTAAAGCAATTTATAATTTTGTTATTTATACAAATATTTTTGGCGACTAGTAATCATGTTTGCTTTTTTTAATCATTTAGTGTGGGAAGCATTATTATTGTTTTTATTGAAAGATTTGGTCCTTTTGGTCCTAGACTGCTACCAGCCAATAATAATTAGCCGTCATTGGAAAAATAATTACCTACCTTTTATTGTGTATTCGTACTTATGCATTGAATTAATCACACACACTTCATGCAATGATTTCTGTTGAGTAATTTCCAAGCTTGAAAGCTCTTTTTGAGTTCATCAATAATATTCATGGAGTACTGCTTCCAATTCTATGTTTGAAAGTTGATTAATCGAACTAAACGATCTTGTATTTTCAAGACCAAATTACTTCTAAACTTAAAAATTGGAATATTTAGTGGCCTACTTTTTAATTCCACCAACAAAAACACATCGAAATATTCGTCTAAACCCCTAAAAGTGTATATATATTCTTGGTCTTCATTAGATTTTTAGACGATCTAGCCATGTCAATCAGTATACAGACGGACTGATTGACATGGCTGTTAAAAAAACGACAGAGTCCAAACCGAGCAGCTGCAGAGCTGAAATTTTGCAAAGAATTTTTTACTTCATGCAGTTCAGAAAATGACCTTAACGCTGGTTAAAATAATGATCGGTCTATAATTAACACTACCCTCCACTACTTAATAGAACTATCTATAGCGGTGAATTTCGCCATAAATATGTTATATAAGAACATAAAACTATTTGTAAAATCTTGTAAGGATCGGTTTTTAATTGACCCTACCCCCATTAAAGGTTGTCTTCATCAAATGGCCTTAACACTAAGTACTACCTTAAAAATACGAGTACAGTGATGGCACTTGAAGTTAATATATTTAATACAAGTCAAAATCTCTCTATCAAATTGAAATAGGATTGGTTCATATTTAACTCCAACGGCTTCCTTAAGAAATTGGCTTTAACGCTCATTACTGGCTTTAAAAATAGGAGTACAGCGATGAATATTCGACATTAATAAGTTTTTTACAAGACAAAATCTCTCTGCCAAATACCATGACCCAATTAACCCTATCCCCCATATAAATTCCCCTAAAGAAAATTGAACGCTCGTTACTGTATTAAAATACGACTACAGCTATAAAATGTTTCATACAAGCTAAAGTCTCTCAAATTTTATGCATATCGGTTAATAATTGACCCTACTTCCAATTTAAGGTCCCCTTCAGCAAATAATTTTAACGCTCTACTGGCTTAAAAATGAGTATAGTGATGAAATTCGAAATAAAAAAAATAAGTTTTTTACAAGACAAAATCTATCAGTCAGCATTATTTTTAACTACTTTCATAATGACTTACATAAAATCTATTCTACACAAACAATTTTTTTGGAAATTAAACCAAAACAATTTTTAAGTCCTTATTTATAAGTTATTATTTATAATCGAAAAAGGTAAAATTGCCTTCAATGTCGTTACCGTGCTAAAAGGCGAGGGCAAAAGTAGTAAAAAGCGTGTTTTTGTAACACATTACTTTTCAATACATCGTCGTCTGAAATGCAATAGGGCGTAACAAAACTTTTGAAAATATTACAACGTAATTTTCTTACAAAATTTATATCTGAACACAAGTAGGAAAGTATAGTCGGGCATGGCCGAGCGTATAATACCTTACACCATTAGTATATTTTTTATTTTTTTTTTATAAAGAAACTTTTATCATAATTCCAAAATATTTAAGCAATTTATTGATAAAAAACTAATATTTTTAAATGAGGCTTTATATAGTCAAATATGGGCCAGTCATCGGTAAATTTGGGAAAAGGATATATTTTTAAATAACAGTTAGTTTTGTTGAGTTTCATCGCGATACAAATGGTTACAAGACAATATTAGTTATACTTATATAAAACTTATAATTATGTCATAAAAAGTTCAAATCGGGAGGTACGGTTGTATGGGGGCTAGGTGAAATAATGGACCTTGCGCACAAGGTTTACATGGGCAGCCAGACAGCCAGACGGACGGACATGTCTTAATCTATTCAAAAAATGATTCTGAATCGATCAGTATACTTTAAGGTGGGTATTGGACCAATATTTTTGTATGTTGCAAACATCTGCACAAACGTATAATACCCTCCCCACTATAGTGGTGTAGGGTATAATTAATAAACACGTCTGAATATGACTGTACCGCCAGACGTTGTCTATTATGTTGCTTTTTAGAACTTTCTGACTTGCGGTAATGACTAATTCGTTGTTACGCCCTTTTGAATTTCATGTCAATAAAATCGAATTTTTTGACAATAGAGTTTCAATATGACTGTACCGCCAGACATTGCCTATTATGTTGCTTTTAAGGACTTTCTGACCTGCGATATTGACTAATTTGTTGTTAAGCCCTTTTGAATTTCATGTCAATAAAATCGGATTTTTTTGACAATAGAGTTTTAAAAATTTGCGACAACATGTATTTTGAAAATTTTCAATCCAAAAGTCGATTTTAATTTTTTTTGTAACGCCTTTTTGCATTTCAGATGACAATATGTTTGTTGTTAAGGTAATTTCATTTTCTATGATTTTAGAATATTTTTAAAATTCATCACAAGTTTTATATTTATTTTTAATGTAATAAATATATATCGTTAGTATATATGACATAATAGCTTAAATATTTATCACAATTTTTAAATCTTTAAAAATTTAATTACATTTACTAAATGTATAATTAAAAGGCACACAATTTTAAATAAATGCAATTTACAGCAAAAACTTCAGAAAAACAAAATCGTTTTGTTAACATAATTGAATTGTCATTACATGTATGAACGAGTAAATGATCATTTAAAAGTATAATCTATCTATGAGTATTTATTCATGTATATATTCATATGTATGTATGTATGTATGTATGTATGTATGTATGTATGTATGTATGTATATGTGTGCATCATCAAAGTATGTTTATATATTATTTATACAGATAATGACAAAAAAAGTATATATTTTAAAAGAAGATTTTTTTCACTTGTAATTTATTTTTATATACTTTGACATAACATGGCTCTTGATTTTTTATAATTGCTGTTGTTGTAAAATATATGACTTTTCTTCAACTTTTGTTTTTTGCTATTTTTTAATGTGTTTTGTTCATTCTTCTGATGCTGAGACGACAGTAACTTATAAATTTGTTAAACTTATATGAGTTTGTGTGTGGATGTACACATGTATAAGATATTGTATGTTTTTTCATGAGTGTATACTAGTTAAGGACATGTTCACTCATCTATGTGTTTGTAAATATAAATGTGAAAAGAAAAATAGGTGTGATATTTCCTAACTACTTTTTGTCAAAAGAGAATTTATATTTCCTTGGTGATATATAGAACATAATTGTTTCATATAGAATCTGTCATATTTCCTGAAGTTGAACTTCTGTTTTGGTAGATATCACAATTTCTCATTCCATCATGTATATTTATTTATGCAATCGAAATGATTTTAGTAACCTTAATTGTTATAAAAAGAATGATAT